>NC_056741.1:39300531-39600531 GCF_019279795.1 Protopterus annectens
CAGGGACATAATCCTTGGATGGGTGGGGCTGTTGACATCTCTTGGTGTTGGCTTTGCACTATTACTACTTCTGTGAGGAGGTGAGGACCATTTTTGAAGTCGAGGATCAGGTGTCAGAAGCCATTACTCTTGTGGCAAAGATCAAGTCCCCTGTCAGATGGAAATATGCACAATGATGTCAGCACATCTATACCCCCCCCCCTTACAGAACTTCCTGCGCTGTGAGGCTTCTGGTTTCTTCCAGAGGTTTCCCTCAGGGAAAAAAACAAGAACAAAATAAATAAAATAAATTTGACCCAAGCAGCTCAGAATACTCCACTTTAATGTCACGACACAGGATGATATACAAATTATCCCACACACTTAGCGCTTTCACTAAAAAACAATGGCTTCTTCAGAGTAGAGTGGGAACAATTAATCCATCCATTTAAAAAGCTTGACATCAACACATATCAGCCTGTCATAGACTAAAACCAATTAAGAATACAAACAAACACTTATGCATAATCTGCCCATAAAAAACATTGGGCCGGATTCACGAAGGCTTGCACGGAGTCTAAGAGTAGTGTAAGACTCCATGCAGCCTTCGCGATCCAGGAACAGCCCAAAGTCCGTGTAAGAGACAAGCTAAAACGGCTCTTACACGGAGTGGGCGTGGATAAGCTAATCACCTCACTTGCAGCTGAATAGCATGCAAATGAGGATGATTAGCGATCCAGGAAGCCCAGAACAGCCCGTGTAAGAGCCGTTTTAGCTGCAGAAATGTACTCAGTTGACAACTGGGTACGTTTCTGCAAAAACTGCAATGGAGCCATGTCAGCTCTAAATAAAGGGTGCATATGTGTCAGGCAGCATGCCAATGGCCAAATATGTGGCCATTGGCAAAGTAACCTGATGCAAATATATTAAAAATATATATATTTTTTTCCGGCGAGATGTTTAAACCCAGCGCAGCCCCGCGCAAACGGGCTGCACTGTATAAAACATAAAAACGAAGGTTTTAAACCCACAAGTGTGGGTTTTATGCAATACATGGAATGTCAATGCAGGGACCAGCAGACCAAAACCAACATGGCCACCATGTAGTGGTTGCTAAGGGGGGAAGCTGAGTCTAAGACATGTAACTAAGCATTAGTAGGCAATCTGATGCAAATGAGTGTTAGGATACTGAATTCCTCTGTCACATAGCAAATGAGCACAGTCTGAGTAGTGTAAGAGTTACAGAAGGGGGAGGAACAGAGTAGGAGATAGGTGACATCACAGGGGGGAATGGCAGAAAGAAATGCAGCTCATTGGAGGTCAGAGTTACATGACAGATGTCAGACAGATATCATGGAAAGAGGTGTGCCACTAAATAAGCATGAGAAAGTCAAGAAATGGAAGGTGTACACTGTTGCCTACACCAAAGTTTCTTGCTGGGTGTGTATTTGCGCGTGCCATGAAGCGCGTGTAAGGCAGTGTGCGCGCGTGTAAGGCAGACTGAGCATGTGGGAGCATGTTGGGAGATGTTTAACACTGTTTGGGTGGGCGTGCACGCGTTTTAATCCAAATAAGCAGATTCTGAACCGTGTAAGTATGTGTGCGCGCATGTAAGCCACTGTGAGCGTGCTTCTGCTGGTTTACACACGGCTCCTCCCTGAGGAAACAGAGAGGAAAAAGGAAGCAACAGATTTAGTAGGAAGCTAGCAGGGAATACTGCTGGAGCTAGCAGGTGAAAACAATTAGATGCAGGCAATTACACAGGCAGAATAGTAGCCCAGCCCAGCACTTAAAACTCTGCAAACAGCGGTGCAGGATGTTTCTCTCAAGAGACACTGCAAGACAGGAGTTAAGTTATCAGAAGTGAAAACTGAAAAAGCTGAACTCAGAGCAGAAATGTTAGGGGCTGCCATAGCTGTCATAATGAGACATAGGCGACTTGCTGAGGGTGGTGACAATGCAGATGGTGCCAGACAACCCACAGTGAGGAGACAGAGAAGAGTGTACAGGCCCAGGGTCACCTACCACGGGTTACATGAGCTGGAGATAGTAGAGCTATAGAGTGGACAGAGACCTCCTGCAGCAAATAGTGGAGCTGTGCAGGCCATGCCTCACACACAGAACCAACAGAGGGGAACCCATCCCAGTGGAAACCAAGGTATGTGTTGGCCTAAGAATACTAGCAACAGGTACCTTCCAGAGACCAACTGGTGATATGATGTGGATATCACAGGCATCAGCCTCCAGGGTACTGCACCAGTTCCTGGATGCCATGTCAGCACATGTCGGTGATCATGTATATTTCCCCAATGTCCGTGAGGTATTGGCCAGCAATATGCGTCTCTTCCAGCAAATAGCGGAATGCCCTGAGGTACTGGGTGCAATAGACTGCACGCACATACGCATCAAAGCACCAGCCGGTGAGCGGGGTAGGGCATACATCAACCGCAAGGGCTTCCCCTCCATCAACTGCCAGGTCATGTGTGATGCCCAGGGCATAATAATGAATGTGTGTGCTGGCTGTCCTGGTAGCTACCATGATTCCCACATCTGGCATTTGACGCAGCTGTACCAGACATTTGCCAATGGGGACATCCTGCACGGACACCTAGTGGGGGATGCAGGTTATGCACTGGAGCCGTGGCTGATGACACCCATCAGAAACGCACACACACCTGAACAGGAACGCCATAATGAGGCACACGCACAAACACTCAGTGTAATAGAGCGTGTGTTTGGGCTGCTCAAGTCACAGTTCCGGTGTCTGGACACATCTGGTGGAGCCTTGCAGTGCACACCAACTACATGTACCCAAATTGTCATGGTATGTGCTATGCTACATAATATGATCTTGCGAAAACAGCTGCAGCAGGACCAGCATAGGGCCGGGCCAAACAGCCCCCCACCATTGCCAAGGCCATCACAGGCAGAGTGTGACTCGGAGGAGGAACAACCTGAGCCTTCCCCAGTAGGCAGAAGGAGGCGTGCCCAGTATGCCCTGGCCTTGGCAAAGAGGCAACGCATGGCACATACACTGGCTCAGTAGGAACCCTGGGAATGATACCCCTCTCTGACTCACTCATATAGTAACAGGGATGCCTAACATGACACAACCTGCTCTCAAACATGTACAGGGAAGTGTAATATGCATCCGACAGAGGCAGCCCTGCAGCACCACCTGAGGCATGAATGCTATGTGTTAAGTAATGTAACACCATGTACTATATGCACACCTGAGGACCCTGACTAACATCCTACCCTCACCAAGCATCATGCCACAACATGACAATGAGATGATCAAGTGCAATAATTGACTGAAGTATCGCAGTTAGTCAAAGGGGATCCAATGTGTGCCAGTCTGGGATGACATGCTGAGCATGACATGATGCACCACCTGCTAGGACTGGCATGCTCCTATCAGTGCAGGCCGTATGGATACTGGCAAAGGCTGTTGTTACCCACAGTGTGCCCTGAATAGGTAAGGCTCAAAACACAAACCTATCTCCATAGGTATCAGAAGGGATAAGAATAAGATAAGGGATAAGTCGAAACAGCAAGATGCATGCAGTCTACACTCACCCAGTATGGAGAATGTTGATATCTGCGCTGTAACAGAAAACTGAGTCAAGGCTCACAACAGCACCCTAACACTGCCAGGTTGCACCTCATACTGTGCTGTACAGCCTCAAAACATGGAACAAGCTACAAAAGGCGGGTGACTAGCAAGAATTGTCAAGGATAACCACACCCCCATGTTGGTACCACAACAAAAAGCAGCATGGACTAGCCATGGTCAAGTAACAGTGGCTAAAACTGCCCCCCAGTTTATAGCCTGCTACAGACTACTGTCCCAACACCAGGAAATGCACCTGGCCTATGCTGGAATACATGAATATATCAAGTCCTCCAAACCACATTATATTGGGTGACTGGAAATACCCAGACATAGACTGGGAGCATTATACTAGCTCCAACAGTGTAGGACAAAAGTTCATAGAATCCATAAACCAAAAGGCCCAGGAACAACGTACCACTCCCACAAGAGGGGTAAGCATACTGGATGTGATAATCAGCAACATGGGTACTGGATGGCAAGATGAGAAGTGTACCCCTCACTGGTAAGACCAGACCATAGAGTAATCACACTGGATATACAAATCCTGACCACAGTCCCTGGACAGAAAACCACAGTGGAAAACATGTGTTAAGCAATATTTGCACTCCTCCAAACTGATGTGGAATCCATTAAAGGTCCTGTGCAGGTGCAAAATATGGGCCACACCTCAGAACCTGTAATACAGCCATTCCATGAACACTGCCAGGAATGCTTGGATTATGCAATCCTAAATTAAAACAAGACACAATGCCATACACGCAAGAATCTGGCATGGTGGACACTAGCCATAACCAAACCATGCAAGAGAATGAGGAAGCTACTACATGATAGATCAAACATAAACAATGAAGTAATCACTGATCAGTAGTATGGCAATAAAATCTGTCCACACATACAATCCACTAAGGCCAGCCACAATTTGAATCTGTGAATCCTGAGGCAATGTTACACCTGCCCCAAGTACACAGACAACCCCCAACTCCACCCAAGAAATACAAATATATGTGAGAGATGCAACCATCTATCCAAACTGGAGGCTGAGCTCCCTCAACTCAGTACTCCCAAAACTAGTCAGGAGGAGAAGGTAACCACACACACCACAAACATAGTCCCACATAGACCTATCACAACTGCAAACCAAACACATAAACACAGAAAAACATTCCCGGAGGCACAAATTACAAACACAGCACACCAACAGAGGCCTCTAAAGCAGACACCCAATCAAACAACCTCCAAACATAGCACATGCAACACATAGTACACAAAGCTGGTGTGCCAAACAGTCACAGGCCAGAAGGAGAAACAACATGCCTGATACACTTGTAATAGGTGACTCCATAGTCAGACACACTGCTGTCCCGCACACCAGACTGAACAAGGGAAAGGGTACAGTAAGCTGCCTGTAGGCTGCCACAATATGCCACATAACAGAAGTATGCAGGTCACTCCAAAGCAAGTAGAAATATGATGCAGTCATAGTCCATGCTGGTGTGAATGACCTGAGATGTACCTCCCTAGACTACATGAAAAGAGACATAGATGAGCTCTCTGATTATGTAGTCCAGGCCGGTATGACACTCACCGTTTGCAGCGTCCTACCCTTACCAAGAATAATGCCACAATATAAACACGGAATGATCAGTCATAGCAAGTGGCACACTTACTGGTGTCATTCCAAGGGGATCCAATGTCTGTCTGCTTGGGATGTCATGCTTGACAAGCCACGCAGCTGTTCTTGGGATGGCTTGCACCTGTTACCCCTGGGCATCTGAATATTGGATAAGGCCTTTGCCACCTCCATAGAGCCTTTTGTAGGCAAGACTGAAAAGACTGACCCACCACCCTAGAAAACATAAGTGGAAAGAAACAGGAGGGAAATGCTGACCAGTGCCAGATGTGTAAACCCCAATATGCATGCTCCCAAGGCAATCCCCAGTATGGAGAACATCGATGTCTGTGCAGTGACAGAAACCTGCTGCAAGCCTCCTGACAGCACACCAGCACTACCAGGTTATACCACGTATCATGTGTCATGGCCCCAAAACCTGGAACAAAACATAAAAGGAGGGTGAGTATCCATAGTCAGCACAGACACCCATACGTCCAGGTAACTGACAATGCACAAGGCATTGGAGTCCACCCATGTGCAACTAACTGTAGGCAAGACTGCTGTACAGTCTGTAGCATGCTACAGACCACACTCTCACACACAGGAACCCCACCCAGCTGTCCTGAAGACACTGGACAGTATGAATGTCCCACCAAATACCAAACAAGGTACCACAAATTACCACATAGGTAGTAAACCATTATGTATGGAAGGAGTAACCAGGGACCTAGGGACACAAGTGGACAGTAACCTGTTATGTGACACCCACATTGCCAATGTAGCTAGGAAGACTGTCAACATTTGACACCGTATCAGGAAAGGATTCACATCTACGTCAACAGAGGTCATTGTGCCCCTATACTGTTCTCTAATCACACCCATAATCTAGTACAATGCCTCATATGGGATGTACCTTACCTGACACCTGCAGCAGTTAGAAAGACCTCAAAGGTACCTCACCAAGAAAATAAAGGGTCTCAAATATATGTCATATGCTGCCTGGCTGTAGACACCCCAGCTGAATGCAGTCACATACTGCCTACAC
Organism: Protopterus annectens; assembly: GCF_019279795.1. NCBI lineage: Eukaryota > Metazoa > Chordata > Ceratodontiformes > Protopteridae > Protopterus > Protopterus annectens. The sequence continues at coordinate 39,306,784 of NC_056741.1, forward strand.
AGAGGCATTGCATGCCTGTTGTAGAAGGCCATGCCCAACACAGGAGTAATGGACATGCTCCACCCCAGAAAACTCAAAGCCATCGGAGCTGTGAGAGTGAGAGATGTCATCCTCAACACATAATGAAATAGGATGTGCTGGTGGGACAGATACATAATCCAGAGGCTCCCCACACCCTGGACCAGAATCCCACTCCATGTTAGGCAGAGCCACTCACTGACACTCTTCAACAGGAATCTTGCCAAGTGGATGGATGATTGTAGAGTTACACTGGGGGTCTTCACTGTGTCATGTCCAGACAGAGGCACAGCAAAGCAAATCATAAATGGCCATAATATTCACATAGCAAGGGGTGGCAAAAGCCACACAGACTCTGGCTAGGCTAACGAATGCCCTAGGGTGGATAGCCTAGTATGAACCTATGAACCTATGAAGATACAAATTGTACAGGACACTAAGGATAATCCCAAGGCTTTCACAACTGATGGTAGGAACCATGCTGGGAATTCACAGATATGCCCTGAATCACACAAATATCACAAACACACACACATATTGCCAACATACATCCTGACAGGTGCAGTGCAAACCCCCGAATGCAGAATATCTATCCCAGCAGACTGCTGGCTCCCTGACATTGCAGATGCTGAGGTAACAGCCAACATCTACAAAGCAAAACACACAGCAGCAATGGTATGAGATGGTGTCCTGGGCTTAGTGCAACATGGACTCCAAGATGAATGGAATGCCAAACCACACTACTGCTCAATGTCAGCCTTACCACAGAATATGTACCCAAAGAGCAGTGTACAACAACAGTGGTCCTTCTCAACAAAGGTGTTGCCTGAATGGATACTGAAAACTACTACCCCAGAATCCTGAGAAGCTCGGTCTGCACAGCTATGGAAAGGATCAGCATGTACCACAGACATAAAGATATTGGGGACCTACTGACACTGGACCCTACCCAGTGTGGCTTTCTTAAGTGCAGATCCTGCCCCTAAACATGTTTGACTCAATTGAAACAGTCATTAAGGTCATTGATGAGGGCAAGGTGGTCCACACAGCGTAGCTGGACCTTGCAAAGGCTTTTATACAATACTCTACGTGTTCATTATAGATAAGCTCACCAGCTTAAATATAAACCCCCATGTCAGTAGAGGGGTTGCAAACCAGACCAAGGACAGAACAGACATGGTCAGACATGCTGCAGCCATGTCAGACTACAAACCAGATATAACTGGCATCCCACAAGGCTTGGTCCTGGGATCTCCCTCGTCTGGTATATATGTCCCATAGGTACAGGCAAACATGGAAGGACTGTGTCCGAACATGTTTGCAGAGGACTACAAACTGCTCACCACATATGATCCACCAGCTGACACAAGCATCCCACAAAAGGGCCACATAGAAACAGACAACTGGTGCCATAGCCATGTCAGCAAGCTAATTGCAGAAACGTGTATAGTCAACCCCCGTGGATATACAGTAAGTGCCCACCAATTACCACATAGGTGTTAACCCATTATGAAGTTAACATGTAATGAGAGACCTGGGGACACAAGGTGATAGATATCCTGCATTGGACAAACATATGCTGTAGTGTTTACAGAAACATACCATATACCCACCTAATCATGAAGGTTGTCAGATCTAGATAAGGGGTGGTCATTGTGGCTCTGCAGTCATCCTTCATCAGCGGTACAATTGACTACAATAGCCCCTGTGGGATGTACCTCAGCAGACACCTCCATCAACCATAAAGTCCCCAACAGTACCTCACCAGGAGTATCAAAGAGCTTGCACAGATGCCATGTGTTGCCTGTGTTGCTGGTATCAATAAACATGCTGCACCTTGTACAATCTGAATGGCAATGAGCTATGCACATGAGAGACCTGAACCCCAGCACTGACTTACATAGGACAAGCTGTACTGCGTGATCCATAACACATAAGCCACCCCCACCCATGAGTGAACCCCCAGTACAGGTTACCCATCGAGTCACTTATCAATCTTCCTCAATAGGAATCTTGATGAGTGGATGGGAGATGGTAGCTTTATCCTGAGTATCACTGTCATGTCACAGGTAGACAGAGGCACAGTATACTAACCATGACATATGTCATGGCAAACTCCACTTACAATGTGTGTTGAAGGACAAACACACTCTCCAACTAGCATTAGACATGGACTAGGGCACATCGCTAGTGTTTGCAAATGTACACCTATGTTGTGGAATACACTACCAATGTTGGACAAGCCTGGTTTAAGTAGTTCATATCTGAACAGAATGCAAAATGGTCAGATGTACACAACTGGCCCCTAACCAGGCTGTTGTGCCCACTATCGAAATGTAAAGCAGTGATAGCACTAAAGCCCAGGATACTGTCCACCACAGTCAAAGTACTACCAGTACACTATACAGTACTACAGTGTTAGGTCAGTGTGAAAGGATGTTGACAACTGTATGCAAAGTATCCCATGCAAACACTGCAGGCACAGTATAATCCTGTTGTGTTCACACACAAAGCAGTTGTACAGTAACTACACAACATGACACACAACACACAACCATAAACGGGTGATATTTGTTGCAGTTCACACTCATCCACAAATGTGGTGGGCTGCAGAGTCCAACATATGGAATGCTCACACTGGGCATGCTCACACACTTTGATAAATGAGACATATGTCAGACAACATGCCATGGGAAGGCTGAACTGGGCATGCTCACACACTTAGGACAAATCTCAGTTTAGCAGTTGGACACACATATCTGGTATTTTTATGTGTTATTCCAGGAACCAACCACATTACAGCAGTCTGCCCAGTGCACACAGTTAAATGACTACAGAGACATATGTGATATAGTGGATCCCTCCCATATGCAAACATCTTCCACAGATGCACAAATTGTTCATACAAACAGGGAATGCTATGGCAATAAAGATGTGCAAACAGTCTATCAGCAACAAATAATGTGCATTTAACAATTAAACATATGGGTGTAGAGGTCAACACTAGGCTGTTTGCCCTAGGGAATGACAGCTTAGCCAGAGTGTGCTTGGTGTCTGCCTCCCCACAGGATGCACATTCCCCTTTCTAAACACCGATGATGTCAGCACCCTATAAGTACAGCAGGAGAAAAGAAACTTCCCAGTAATGCGAATAGCTCGCTCCGCTACTGCGTCCGTTGCAAGTGTCATAACACAGTTAGGTAGGGGTTAGAATCCTGCAAATGCTCAGTGTGTGTGTGTGTGTGTGTGTGTAAGTCTGTGGGAGAGAAATGTCCCTTTTGGCAACTAGGAAAACACACTACAGGACGCACATTCCCCTTTCTAAACACCGATGATGTCAGCACTCTATAAGTACAGCAGGAGAAGAGAAACATCCCAGTAATGTGAATAGCGCGCTCTGCTAATGCGTCCGTCTCAAGTGTTGTTAGGTAGGGGTTTGAATCCTGCGAATGGCAAGTGTGTGTGTTTGTCTGAGGGGGTTAGTGTGTGTGAGGGAAATGTCCCTTTTGGCAACTAGGAGAACAGATTACAGGATGCACATTCCCCTTTCTAAACACTGATGATGTCAGCACTCTATAAGTATAGCAGGAGAAGGGAAACTCCCCAGTAATGTGAATAGCGTGCTCCGCTACTGCGTCCGTCTCAAGTGTCATAACATAGTTAGGTAGGGGGTTGAATCCTGCGAATGACAAGTGTGTGTGTTTGTCTGAGGGGGGTTAGTGTGTGTGAGGGAAATGTCCCTTTTGGCAACTAGGAGAACAGACTACAGGATGCACATTCCCCTTTCTAAACACTGATGATGTCAGCACTCTATAAGTATAGCAGGAGAAGGAAAGCCTCCCAGTAATGCGAATAGCGCACTCCGCTAATGCATCAGTCTCAAGTGTCATAACATAGTGAGGTAGGGGTTTTAATCCTGCAAATGGCAAGTGTGTGTGTTTGTCTGAGGGGGGTTAGTGTGTGTGAGGGAAATGTCCCTTTGGGCAACTAGGAGAACAGACTACAGGATGCATATTCCCCTTTCTAAACACTGATGATGTCAGCACTCTATAAGTATAGCAGGAGAAGGGAAACCTCCCAGTAATGTGAATAGCACGCTCTACTAATCCATCCGTCTCAAGTGTCATAACATAGTTAAGTAGGGGTTTGAATCCGGCAAGTGTGTGTGTTTGTCTGAGGGGGTTAGTGTGTGTGTGAAGGAAATGTCCCTTTTGGCAACTAGGAGAACAGACTACAGAATGCACATTTCCCTTTCTAAACACTGATGATGTCAGCACCCTATAAGTACAGCAAGAGAAAGAAACCCTCCGAGTAATGCGAATAGCACACTCTGCTAATGTGTCTGTCTCGAGTGTCATAACATAGTCAGATAGGGGTTTGAATCCTGCAATTGGCAAGTGTGTGTTTTTGGCAGAGGGGGGGTAGTGTGTGTGAGGACAATGTCCCTTTTGGCAACTAGGTGAACAGACTACAGGATGCACATTCCCCTTTCTAAACACTGTTCAGCTGAAGGCCATGGCTCTGGCACAAGTTGTCTGTTTCTATGATGCCCCTTTGGAAGATGCTTGTGTCGGCTGGAGAGTCGATTATGGTGGCCAGTTTGCAGTCATCTGCATATTTGGTCAGCCACAGTCCATCCGTGTTGGCCTGTACCTCCAATAAATATATACCAAACAGGAGAGGTCCCAGGACTGAGCCTTGTGGGACACAATTCGTAAATGGTTTGGAGTCTGGCATGGCTCCAGCAATGCTAACCATGTGGGTTCTGTCCTTGAGCCACTGTGCAATCCATCTAGTGACATAGGGGCTTATATTTAAGCTGGTGAGCTTCTCTAGAATGCCCAAGTGGGGTATTGTTGTGAAGGCTTTTGCAAGGTCCAGGTAGGCTGTGTGAACCACCTTCCCCTCGTCAATGGCCTTGGTGACTGTTTCAAAGAAATCAACCAGGTTAAACCTGGTAGTGCTGGTGTGCTCTCAGTAGCCCTGAACCAGGCATCTGTTACTGCACAGATATCGATGTTCTCCATGCCAAGAAGTGTTTTGGGTGCATGCATCTGGAGGTTTAGACTTCTGGTGTTGGGTAGCATTACTCTTAGTTTCTTATCCCTTGTGATACCTATGAAGGTGGGTTTATCATTTGAGCCTTGCCTAACATAGGCACTATGGGGGTAGCAAGAGCCTTTGCCAATATCTGAAAGCCCAGGGGTGACAGGTGCAGGCCGTCCCTAGCAAAGCAGGTAGTTCAACAGAAGAGAATATGTGAAGGTGTAGTGCCTGTGATTAGTTAGCAGTAGCATATATGACTGCTCACGTGGACACATGCCAGGTAAGTCATATGCACTGTGTCACAGGCAATGTACATGTGAACAGGACAAACAGTGACATCCTGTCAAGTGGGACATGGACATACATATAGTAAGCTATGCAGATGGCACTAGGAGTCCACAGAAGCTCTATAACTATGCATTGCAGGTGTGATCAGTATTCCAGGGTAATTGCAAGCAAACATGCATGCAAACAAAGCTACAGTAAACAGGGCTGCATGTAGTCCATTGTACAACAAACAAGCTGTACCAGTTCCAGTAGGTAACACTGCAAATATGCAGGCACTATGCACATGTACATGGAAATTCACGGGTCAGATGGCTAGGGTCCAGTCTCAGTGCACACAAGTGTACAGACCATGTACTGTCAGGATGTACAATAACTAGATGGAAACCCATGTGCTCATACCTGCAGTAATACACATGTCAAATAACAGACACTGAGCCTTCACTCAGTGGTTCCATACTTAGTAGGATGTATGCTACCTGGCCTGCCACCACAGTATCCCTGACATATATGGGGACTCTCCCTCCTGTGACAGTTAGTTATGTGTGTTGGGGCTGTCTAGCATGGTATGAGATGTGAGCATGCAGTGCTAGGATGCTCCTGTGTGTCCTGTACCAGTCGTGTAGTACTGCACACATATCAACATCCTCAAACATCTGCATTGCAGAGTCCAGTGTGGGCAACATGCCACTTGCAATTTATATGTCCGTCATTGTGTATTACTACATTCATTACCCTATCCCCTGTACTACCTATGTATGTAGCCTTCTGTTGACATCATTACCACCAGTATGCCAACATGTCCAGATGATACACTATGGTACTTACCATGGGTGTAGACAACAGGACATGACAATCACACACTTACTGCATCAGGCATGCTGTGATATACCCACAATTAATTCAGCACACAGTACTGTTAACATGATACTATTACTACACATCTATGTGGTCACCCTGTGCATCAGCAACATGTTAACCTGTACCTGCACAGTTGTTACAGATTGCAGGAGGTGGCACAGTTTCATCATATGCACAGGGTGTGAACTTGGTATGCCTGAGTCAGCCACCGATACCACCAATTGACATGTATGTGTATGTGTATGTGTGTTGGTGAGGGACAGCAGTAGAAGGTGGGGCAATGTTGATGCAGTGTGTGCGTGTATGCGGTAGCCCTAGGTGTTGTCAATTCGCATGTGTGTATGGATGCACACAGTTCCACCTCATGGCTGCCATATACTGGTGTTTGTGGACAGCCACAGACTGTACCTGCCAGGTCATACAGATCAGTGTCTCTGGCCACGGACATGGCACCTGTGCCTTGCAGGGGTGCTACGGACCGTATCCAGTACCAACCCAGACTGGGTACTGTCATCAGAAGCAGGTGTTCATTGACTGGACACAGATCCCTGTCGGGCCTGGTCAGAGCCACGTGCACGTGGTCTCCTGGGGCGGTCTGATGACAGCACAGACCCAGCATTGCTGGGGCTGCTGCTGGCACTACGGGGGCAGCCGCGGCCCTGTTGTCATCCGTGATGACTGCCAGCTGCTGCTGTTGCTGGCATACGGCCACGTCGATGCCTCAACCGCCCACCATTGCCCTGGCTCATGGACATATAGTTGTGGAACCGGTCTAATATGTCCCCACAACGTCTGTCTATGACATCGGTGAAATCACGGATGGCAGCCGCAATGTCACGCATACTGTCAGTCATGGCTGTGCGACATGCTGTCAGCTCCCTCAGACCCTGTCTGGTGTACCGTTCCATACATGACTGTGCCTGCATGACAGCCCAAAACATAGCTGAGGTTGTAAGACCTCTGTGGGCATGTCTGACAGGGGCAGTACGCCCACGGATGCTCCCACGAGAACCCCTGGACATCTGTCTGTGTGGTACCATCTCTGGGCCATGCTCATGGCTGCTGTGTGGGGAGGCATGTGCCACAGATACCACATTACCCAGGTCAATGCCCACTGTATGCTGTCCATCACCTAGGGACATTGGTGACAAAGGGTGTACTGGCAGGATAACTGTGCGCATTGATGGGTTCAACAGCTGTGTACTGTCAATCGGCTGACCAATGGCGGACCCTGGCATACTTTCCTGTGCCATTACACAGATGTCATCATTATCAGTACCCACGGCACCTGATTCAGGTTCCCTGCTACATGACACCAGAGCAGCAACAGAACCTGTGGGAGGGAAACAGGAAACACAGTTTACAATGTCTACACATTACCAGTGATGCACACATGCACACATGCACACATGCACAGGTGCACACATGCACACATGCACAGGTGCACACATGCACACATGCACACATGCACACATGCACAGGTGCACACATGCACACATGCACACATGCACACATGCACACATGCACAGGTGCACACATGCACACATGCACAGGTGCACACATGCACACATGCATACATGCACACATGCACACATGCACACATGCAGAGGTGCACACATGCACACATGCACACAGTTTCACACAATTGTACAGTACTCAGTATGCGTGATATCAACACACAGACACAGACACACCTACATGCATACAAAGAGCACTACTAAGTGAGCCAAATAGTACTATTACTATCAACACTATTACAGGAATTGTTAATACACACTCACCAGCATGGATAGGCTGCATTGCTGTTATACCAGAGGGTCCTGCAGACGTGAAGAAACTAATGTCAGTGGGCACAACTGTGCCATTGTTACTGAGTATGATACAGGTCAGTAGTACAACAGTTGCCTTTTGCAGGTCAGCTGCTAATATTGAGGATATCACACTTGCACATTAAATACTATGGTGACAGCTACAAACCAAGGACACACCTCACACATGCATTAACTACCAGTGTACACAACAGTCAACTATACATATGGCATATTACCTGCACTTTCACTGTCTTGCTGCTGCGTGGCTCCAGCCTCCATCATAATGCATGTCTGCTGCTGTTGTTGTTGCTGGCAGACTGGAGCCACTACACTCATGAGTAGTCCCTCCAGTCTGGTGAGTGGGGGATATGTAGCCACCCCACCACCTGTGGCGACCTGTTGCCTGTGGATATCCGATGCACACTGATGGACATGTCTGATTAAATCACTGCAGTGATGTCGTACCTGCTCATATGTCCTATTATGTGTGCCTATGTCATTTACCCGATGGACAAGGTCTTGCCACAGTGCAGCCCTCTCCTGCTGATTCTAGCTGGTGCGGGAAAAGAGTATTGCATAATCCCGCACCAGGCTCTGGTGTATCTCCTCATCCTCAGCTGTGGAGTAGGTGGGATTCCGCGGGTGGGCCATGTACCTGAGAAAGAAAATAACCTGGTATCAGCAATATATGTCAGCAGAATTTGGCACACATACTACACATGCTACTCGACTGTTATGATACAACATATCTCACATATGTAGTATCTGTCTGTCTATTGGTGGATACACATGTAGATGGCCAGGTATCAGTGCTCAGCCAGCAACTGTGCAACAGTACCTGGAACACTCCATATGACATACTACCAAACCCCAGCAGTCAGAACACTGATTCAGGTCAAGAGCACCTCCTCACTCTGGGGGTTTGTATCTAGGTACTGTATGGCCTACATCATCAACTACTGTGAGCTGACCACACACTGATTGCCCTGGATATACATATCCCACCTCCACCACCAGCACAAACGACTATAGTGCATAACATTACAGATACAAACTTTACACTTTATAACAGTGACATGGTATCCTTTCAGCCCATTGGGCCAGTGGCAGATACAACCCACAATGCTCACCCCTACACAATTGCTTTCTACAGACATCTCTGAGAATGCATGGATCATGCAATCCCATATATGACCAAGACACTCTCCACAAAGGGACAGCATCCTGTCTGGTGGACCCCAGCCATAGACAGATTGTATTACAGAAGATGGAAGCTACTGCAAGACAGAGCATAATTCCATAAAGGGAGGGCATGTCTGAGCAGCACTAGTAAGGATATATTTTCCATCATATGAAATCCATGGGCAACTTTGAATGGGAAATCAAGAGGGGCACTACAGATAACCAGAAGGCCTTCTTCAGTAATGTTAGCAACCTGGTCAGGATCCATCCTCTATGCCCATAGTTAGTACACAACAACAAATATTTCACTGACACCACAGATATCGACAACATTGTGGCAGACAGGTTCAGTGCAGGTGTCACCCCGCCCTCTTCCCCAAAATAAGACATAGTTATCCCAGCTGACTGTAACCTCCCTGTCATCACAGATGTCCAGGTGAGAGCCACCCTCAGGACAGCAGAATACACAACATGAATGGGACCTGATGGTATCCCCAGTTGCATGCTACATAAACTCTGACAGGAGCTAAACACACATATAGAAGTGCTATGTAAAACTAGCCTGACTACAGGATATGTACCTGTACACTGGCGCACAGCAGCAGTGGTTCCACTCCACGAAGGAGGCACCTCAACATACCAATACAATACAACACAATACATTACATTACAATACAATACTATACAATATGCTATTGCCCCTGGGACTACAGCAGCGTACTGTTCTGCTACCCTGACCATTGTGACACATGTGGTGTGATGGTACCTGCTGCTGACACACAGTTACACAGGGTGACTTATATGGCATATTACCTATCTGACTAACATTCAGCAGGGGTATGTGTGACATGTACTCATGGGGAGTCTTGCTTCTTAACACTGTGTGGTTTATTGCAGGGTATGTCTTATCTGTGGGTAGGAACTCTTACCTCCACATGTGCACTCTATTGCAGTGGCACGGACGACACACAGCAGACATTTAGGTTGTGGATGGTGTGAGGTGTTACTATGGTTGTTGGACATCTGTCATGGGTGTGACTTACATATGTAAATCCGGGAGTGGTAACCTCTATGTGGGTAGCATATGTATACTCTGTGGTGTTGTCAGTCACTGTGCATTGGTAATGTGTTTGAGTGCATTGTCACAGTGTTGTACATGTCACTGTGTCCTTCTCCATATCTGTAGCTGTCATGTGAGGTCCATACCATGGCATCCATTATGTGGTGTGGAGGGGTACACCGACCTACATGTCCATAGCTGACACACCATGTCCGCTGACACATACCATGTGTAGGGAGGGCATGTCTATCTCACATACCTTTTTATAGCACTGTTCTGAAATCACAGTGAGAACTGCAATCAGTACACAACTGGCTGCATGCAATTAGCAAATGCTGGCTAACAATTGGTGCAGGGATAGTGTGCCACTGTGAATATCATTGGGGCCACTATTGTACACATTTCTGACCCTGTTCACCCATGACACATGCAGTGGTGGGCAGTCAATCACATATCTGGTGGTTACTGGTGTAGGTGATCTGGAATGTGGTATGGTACTCCGGTTTTGACACTGGTGTTCACTCCATGCCTTTGTCACCAGGCACCTGTTGCAATACATCTGTACACATGTGCCTCACTCAGAATTTATATACATCTCTCTCTCTCTCTATATATATATATATATATATATATATATATATATATATCTATATGTATATATATGTATATATATATATATATATATATATATATATATATATATATATATATATATCCGTATACATATACACATATATATATATATTGATGTACATATGAGGGGGGGGCACAGAGGGGGTGTGAGTGACAGAGGGGGTGGGACAGGCTGTGTTGCAGGTCGTCATATACAGTCATACCTGTAGGTTGTCAGATCAGTCTGTCTATGTATATGTATCTACATATATCTATATCTGTATGTGTGCATTACATAGATATGTTTGTACAATATTCTATCTACATCTGTCTATGTATTCCTACATCTCTCTCTCTATGTATGTATACATATATGCATATCATATATATATATATATATATATATATATATATATATATATATACACATACATATGTTGACATACATACGTATCCATATGTTAGACAGGTATATCAACATATTTGTCTACCATACTGTATACACACACTAACATACTGCTAAACATACATAACTGTGAAACCTACTTTGTACATGGCACTACAACCTACAATCAACCAACATTGATATGTGCACATAGATGCTCTCACATACAAATGTATGTACAGCCTTCACTGATAGTTGCTGTATGTCCCCTGCCCTTTACACATCTTCATATACATATGGATACAGACCAATGACACATATGGAGGGTTCACAGTATGTAGACCTTTATAGTATTACTTTACATTATTATTTATTTTATTTAACATTTGTTGACCGGGAAAGTCCGACTAGGTTCCACAGAGCCTGTTTTCAGCGGAGGCCCGGGGAGAAATGCTCCAGATGCATGTCTTTGGAATGTGGGAGGAAACCAGAGTACCCGGAGGAAACCCACGCGAACACAGGGAGAACATGCAAACTCCACACAGAAGGCACCCCAGCCGAGAATTGAACCAGAGAACCTCTTGCTGTGAGGCGACAACGTTAACTGCTGCACCACTGTGCTGGACATTACCTGTGTTTGTCACAGCTGATTGTGTTGCCGTCTGGTTCTCTGTCGTGCTGCTCCACTTCCCAGTTGTCAGCTTTCAGGTAGCTGTTGCTGAACAATTTGTTTGTTTCTGCTTAATTGCAGTTTTCTCTGTCTCTGTCTGTCTCTCTCTCTCTCTCTCTGTCTGTCTCTCACGTCCTTCTCAGGGTGCAATGAAGGTATTGCATGTGTGGACTGGGAGTACAGCATACTTTTGTAGGTATCTGCATATGCCCATGTGATGGCCTCTGCACCAATTGTTAGCCAGCATTTGCTAATTGCATGCAGCCAGTTGTGTACTGATTGCAGTTCTCACTGTGATTTCAGAACAGTGCTATAAAAAGGTATGTGAGATAGGCGTAGCCCTTTCAGATTTTAAGGGCAGGGACCATGCTGTTATGCTGTGGACAATGTTCTGTGAGTGTAAAGGTTGGTATCTCTCTCATATTTCCAGGTGTGTTGTAGATTAACATTCCTCCATTCATTTCTCCAGTTTCCTGTACTAACTGTGTATGTACACTGACACCTACAACTACTACTACTGTTAATGTGTGTGTGTGCTTTCCTTTCACTTTTGCTTGCACTTTGTTGCTAAGGCTTCAATAGTTGCCCTTTACAGTCACTACTTGTATGCCTGCTAGGTGTCTTGACTGTAGTGTGCTGCTGTAGCTTTCCTATTTTCCATGTACATTCACACCTTGGAATGCTTGCTATATCTGCTAGGGTGTTACAGCATGCAGTGTGGTCTGGCCATGGTGTGGGCCTTGACATCTATTAGGGTATTTGAGTATGCTGCTGAGCAGGCCCCAGAGACTTTCAGGTTCATCTGTTATGTGCCTCATGGAATGGTACATATCAGTGGGGTACACCCATTAAAATGTCTGGTATGCTGCAGTTGTGACTGTGGGTTAGCATGAGCATATGTATTACTACACTTTTTCTGCCATGCAAGTGATGAATACTTTCAGGACTCCATAGTTACCATTGCATGTGTTACACCTTTCTGCCTACTGTTTGTACATTTCACATGGGGTCTGTGGGGCATCCCTGTAAGTCATTCACTGTTGCTATGTCTAGGCTCTTAACTATTCAAATATGGTGGTGTCAGACCCGTCATGTGTACAGATATTTGCAGGTTGTCCACATTTCTGCCTCATATTTTGGTCAATATCTCATGCACACCTTTTTCTGGCAAGTCACTCTGGGCTCAAGTCAGAATATGGTGACAAACATTCAAGTTTCAGACTGCATATCCTTCCAAACATCCCACAAAGTGCAGACCCTGTTACTCTCTGAACTGTCTGCGTTTGTTGTAACATTATTTGTAATGTGTCCCTGGTTTTGGGCCTTTGCTCCACATAATTTATTACTTTGTCCAGATGTGTTCCTGTAAGAGGTTGTGGAGTATGGGCAGTGCTTATCCTGCTGTGAGTATGTGTGTGACTTGCAAGGTGCTATAGTGACATTATTACCTACTAGCTTCCAACTAGCATGGCTGTTTCTGTTCACACACTACTATTATGGAAATCCACTAGTTTTGATAGTAATTCTAAATGGCATGCTTTGTGTACTACACATCTATATTCCCTTTACATTAATTCCTACTATTACATGATATATTTATTTTAGCACAATGTTCTTGTATAAGAGTCATGGCTTAGTGGTAAGTCATGCAGACTACTGTTTCCAAGGTCCTGGGTTCGGGGCTCACAGTGGGATTTTATTTTGCTTTTGAGCTGAGTACAGGACCTGTCAATCAAAGTGACTAAGGCACTTTTAAGCAGTTGTAACCGGGTTAGCACTGGTTTGCGCGGAGCTCACGCATGCGCACTGGCGGTTAGCTCAAGACACCCGCTTACAACCGCTTAAACGTGCTTACTCTTGCGCACACCTGTGCTATTTTCTTTGAAAGAAAAGAAAATGGGGAGACAGGAAAGTGGTGAAAAAGGGGTCACAAAGAGGGTAAGACAGTAGGGAAACAAGCTTGGGATGTGCAGGAGGGATGTAGGTAAGGCCCATAGCTGCCCATTTCTTCATCAGCAACAGCTGTGCATATGTATGTAATTTGGTGTGACATTTGAAACCTTCCACCCCTGAGAGAGGTGTCAGGACAACAATAATACTTGTTGTACAGCCAACTGTAATTGATAGGTTCCATGTCCAGTAGACATGTGTGCGGAATGGGCAGCTATGTATGGGGCATAATTTTTTTGTGGGTACAGAGTGCCCTTTTTTTTTTTTTTTTTTTTTTTTTTGTCAGGTGAGAGTGGTATGTCAGGTGAAGGAAGTCGGTACAGCTGGGGAGGTAGGTTGGGTAGGTAAACAGACAAGACAAACAAGACGCATACAGGGGTGGTGTATGACATGTGTGGGGGGTTACACAATTGGCGGGGATGGAGGTTTGGATATCCAGAGCCCATGAGCCCACAGATGGCAACAGTGGAACTGATATCCCCACCCATAGGCAGTTGCCACTGTTCCTTCACTTCCCAGGACGGGGCTGTGCTGGGGGCTGTGTAGGTGGTGCAACAGGCATGCCCGTTAGTTGCGCCACCCGTGCCTCGAGCTGGCGTAAGGGCTCGAGAACAGAGTCCCGAATCTCCCTACGCACCACAGTCCGGACGCTACAGAGGGTGAGTGGTGGTTCTCCTCCGGCCACACTTGCAGAGGGGGGGCATGCCCCATCCCCTGCAGCGCTTCCACCCGCAGATGGTACAGGGCCACCGGAGGAGGGTCCAGTCTCGGCACTAGTGCCAGGTGCACTCACCAGCTGAGGTGGGAGAGGTGGGTCCGCTGGAACCCGTCTTCCCTGTCGTCCTATGTTTTGCATTATGTCATGACAGTTTGGGTTAGTGACATATAATACCATTCACAATTAGTTGTAACAGCATGCATTAGTATTCCCATTAACCAAACACCCAGATATTCACACCATTGAACAGCGTGCATAACACATGCATAATTTGAACAGAAATACACAGTCCAACAACATGCAGGGTTAATTGATGGCAACAGGCCATCAGGTGTGGATGTATGAACAGGGCAGATGCATCAACAGACATGCAAATATATATGACCCAACAGGACAAACGTCCAGGGGTGTTAATTGTGATTGCACATACCATTTTCACGTGGAATGGGTTATATGTGGTTATAGGGTGGGGTGAAGAAAGTAATATTAACACCTTGAATAACAATACATATGCTGTACATTTCTAATAGCTACAGTTATATACACACTACTGTTCTAACTACAGTTTCCTATATGATAACTATTTCAACTTGGTGATAGGACTGTTACTGCAACATCAATATACATTTTATGGTTCTTCATACACATTCATATCTAGCTTTGTTCAGCTACATCATCCTGCTACATTTGCTTTATATAGCTGTAGACAAGTGTGGATGTTTGGTATATCAGACAAACATCCTATCTGCATATTGCAGACTGAGAGCAACATATCCTGATTTTGGGATACACATTCCAGATGCAGCAACACTTTGAACAGATTTTGCTGTTTGGTTTTGAATCTCACATGCATTTCATTCTGTCTTGACTGCAGTATACTTTATTCAGGGGTTATTACTACTGTATTGCTGGATTCATGACACTTTCTCACACTCTCTCACTTGCTTTCATTTTACTATTCAGGATAGTACTTCTAGGCTTTATTGACATGTTTTACCAGTAGTTATTACAATCCTTTCCAGCAGTCTCACTTCTGTCATGTTTCAGTATTTCCACAGGGATATATTTCACACATGGGATTTCATCATCTTCTGCAGCTATACTTTTCAGCCTGCTGCAGGTTGTGCACTATTTTCTCACAGGCAGGGCATTTTTATTTCAGAATATATGTCGGACAGTTTCATGTTTAGGTTAAACTTACAGGCTGAAACACACTTTTGTAATCAAGCAATACTTGCATACACTTTCACACTGTTACTTGCAGATTTTATTCCTTACTGACTACACTGCACTCTTTTGCTGACTGTCATACTTTTATATTTCTTTACAGTTACTGGTAGCGGATTACTGACCTGCCTGTTGGCACAACCGCACCAGCCTATCGCCATAGGCTCTGCGGTTCGCAGAACGGACACCTGCAGCTGTAATATAAATGAAGTAATATTGGAATACACATCTCCATAATATCAGCTAGTTTAATTTCTTACATACATAATTAAATGTTACTTACTCAGTAGTGGGGCGTTGGGTGTTTGCCGGGCCTCCTGGATCCAAAGGTTCAGTTGGTCCTGCTTGCATCTCTTCAGGTCCGCATGGTGGTGACGGACCTGCTCACCAGTCCTTGGAATCCCTGTGGCACTGGTGAGATCATGAGCCAACCGGTCCCATGCCTCAGCCCTGTATGCTCCCTAGAGGACCTGGCCCTGCATGAGTTGGGCCTCATGATTATGGACTAGGAGCCAGACCATGTACCTGGACTCCTCAACACCCCACCTCTGTGCTCGAAAGTGACTACCCTCTCCTACTCCTGTCATTCTGCCTGCAGGTCAGTTCTACAATCGTTTATGCTGTGTATTCCCACCTATGGGGCTTATATAGTCCATTTTCCCGCACATATCTCTGATTGGCCATTTTGGAATTGTATCAACTTCAGTAAACCTGCATTGTCATGCTCTAGTTTGTATTCATTCCTATATATTAGCTATTATTGCATTTACAGGTACTGCTGTCATGGCTTAGTGGTTCTGTACCTTGACTATGGTGTATAGTATCCTGAGTTCGAACCTGGCCACTGCTTTTTATTTTTTCATGACTGTCTAGACATGCTGAGGGGTGTGTCTGTGTAAAGGCAGTTTTGATACGGCTTGCTCAACGTTGCCCGTCGGTTAGCTTGTTTGCGCGGTGCGCAGCTCCGCGCAAACGGGGTACGCTGCTTTAAGCCTCATTTGACTATCGGCACGCATATTACGCTCAGCTCAGTTAGGGGCACATAGATTTAGCGTGTTAAACCACTGCTCAGCTACGGGCACTCATTTTGCACCAGTTAAACCACTGATCATCTACGGGCACATGCACTCACTCTGTTAAACTGTAGCTCAGCTATGAGCACATCTGGCATTTTTTCTTCTTTTTGTTATCTCACATGTCTTCAATAAAAATGGGCTATTTCATTACATTTTACATAAATTGTGGTTTTATGTGTACATATTTGTCAGGGACTTGTTTCCTGCTTATTTTGAAAAAAAAAAAATTGGTGCTGTGGGGGCTTGAACCATGAATGCCTGCTCTTCAGCCAACATCTCTACCGCTACGCTATTGCTTCGTGGCTTATTTTGCATATTTAGTTCTTATGCTTTCCCACTGACTGCTAACTGTAGCTGCGCTATGGGCACACCCGCGCAAACGAGCGCACTCACGGTTAAACATCTTTACAATTTAAAAAAATATATAACATGTTCATTTATATATATTTATGTTCATAGTCTGTGGGGGCATGTGTTGTGTTGTGTTTATTCACATTTCCGTGGACTCTGTTGTGGGTGTTTACTTTGGGCACTTTTACACTTCTGGGGGCGTGTCCGCTTGCAGGGCTCAGCCTACGGACACGCCCCCTACTGTCTTACACGGACCGTGTTAGACTTAGGTGTGATTCATCATGCTCTCATGAATACGCAAAGCATGCTGACATCACTCCGTTTAACTGCAGCCTCCGTGTAAGAGTTATAACTCTTACACGGAGGCTTCGTGAATCCTGGCGATTTTATATATATATATATATATATATATATATATGTATATTATTGTACTTCAACTATTTTACTATAAAAAGTTATTAATAATAAAATATGAAATATTAAATATTAAATGCTGAGTAATATTAAATATTAAATATATGATCTTAAAGAGACAACCTTACTGATACTGAATCAATTTCAAATATGCTGGCACTTTATTTAAATAATTTAACTAGTATTAATAAATATATGTATTTAAACTAATAATCATAAGGTAATTGCTCTTGTTTTTAATACAGGCAATAAAGCAACATTCCCGTTCAATCCAGGTGGACACATAGCGTTGAGTTGAAGTTGCCACTTGATTTCAGGAGTTTCTACTTACAACTAAGAATCTCCCCCTCTCTCACTTGCAATTGCCCTATCTATAACAAAAAAAATAAATTTTAAATTTGTACATAAAGTGCTATGCATATAAAGTGCATTGTGCTGATTTTTGGTTCTGATAGCTCTTACATGTTCAGAAATACTATCCTTTAATTTTGTTGTGGTCATTCCTACATAATAACTTCTACAACTTGTGCATGTTGCAACATATATTAACATTGTAGTGTTGTAACTGCACCTACCAGGACAAGATAAAGTTCTGTCATACCCTGTAATGGAAACATAAGGTCCATCATTGATAAATTTGCAAAATTTGCATGAACCACACTTATACATCAATGATACCTGTTTCTTCCTTTTTGGTGCCTCCAAAATATTTTTCAAGTTTTGACCCCTACTATAAGTAATTATTAGTTTGGGTCTTAAAACCTTCTTAGTTTGTTCACTAAAACTTATCCTCCAAGTATTGTTAATAAGTGTGTGTAACAAACTAAGAAAGTTTTAGGACTCAAACTAATAATTACTTATAGTAGGGGTCAAAACTTGAAAACATATTTTGGAGGCACCAAAAAGGAAGAAACAGGTATCACTGATGTATAAGTGTGGTTCATGCAAATTTTGCAAATTTATCAATGATGGACCTTATGTTTCCGTTACAGGGTATGACAAAACTTTATATTGTCCTGGTAGGTGCAGTTGCAACACTACAATGTTAATATGTGTTGCAACAAGCACAAGTTGTAGAAGTTATTATGTAGGAATGACCACAAGAAAATTAAAGGATAAGATTTCTGAACATGTAAGAGCTGTCAGAACCAAAAATCAGCACAATGCACTTTATATGCATAGCACTTTATGTACAAATTTTAAAACATTTATTTATTTTTGTTATAGATAGGGCAATTGCAAGTGAGAGAGGGGAAGATTCTAAGTTGAAAGTAGAAACTCTTGAAATCAAGTGGCAACTTAGACTCAACGCTATGTGTCCACCTGGATTGAATGAGAATGTTGCTTTATTGCCTGTATTAAAAACAAGAGCAATTACCTTATGATTATCAGTTTAAATACATATATTTATTAATACTAGTTAAATTATTTAAGTGAAGTGCCAGCATATTTGAAATTGATTCAGTATCAGTAAGGTTGTCTCTTTAAGATCATGTCAGCATTTAATATTTAATATTTCATATTTTATTATTAATTACTTTTTATAGTAAAATAGTTGAAGTACAATAACATATATGTATATATATATATATATATATATATATATATATATATATATATATATATATATATATACATACATACATATTTTATAACTTTTTATAATGGCTTTTATGGGCAGATTATGCGTAGGTGTTTGTATTCTTAATTGTTTTTAGTCTATAATAGGCTGAAATTTGTTGATGTCAAGCTTTTTAAATGGATGGATTAATTGTTCCCACTCTACTCTGAAGAAGCCATTGTTGTTTGGTGAAAGCACTAAGTGTGTGGGATTATTTGTATATCATCCTGTGTTGTGACATTAAAGTGGAGTATTCTGAGCTGCCTGGGTCAAATTTATTTGATTTATTTTGTTCTTCTAGTAGTTGCACAGGCAGCAGTTGTTCACAAACCTTCCCATGAGACAATACAGCTGATCATCGGCAACTTCATCCTATCCACCCCCCCCCACTCCCACCCCCACCTCTGCCTGGGTTATCAGCTGCACAGACAGATTCTCTACCTCTGCCCTACTGGGCTGGCATCTAGGACACTTTTTTTTAAAGAAGAAATTAAATTAAAATGCAGATAATTTGTCCTTAGTATTATATATATGGAAGTATATTTTCTCCTATGCAGCCACAAGTCACAGTAATCTTAATAAGTGTTTTAAAGATTATCATTGATAAAGAATGGGAAACAAATGCATCAGCTCTATATGGAAGGATTTTCAAAGACTTATACATGTTATTAAGAAGACACTTGCAATCACTAAAATGGGAAGGAGTGACAAAACCTTCATGTCTATACCAAAGCTTATTGTTGTCCTTTGGAGTCCTCCCTCTTTTTTTTTTTTTTTTTTTTTAATAGATATTTTTAGCCCTTCTGTCTGCTGGCCATCAGACCCTCTCTCAGTCAATCAGCCCACACATTCCCTTACCCAAACAGTGATGACTGACACAGGTCACCATCTAAGCAGGCATCAGGGGCAGCTTGTTGTTTTTTTTTCTGTTTTTCTACTGACCCTAAAGTGAACTTGGAGTGGGTTGCATATGAAGGTCACCCTTTACTTCTGTGAGGGGTGTTGCCTCCAAGCAGCCCCCTCTTCTCCCTGCAACATGAGCAATGGTCTCTCCAGTCTTCAATAGGGAGATCATACTGCCTAATGTGATTCTGAGGGCATGCAAATTCCACCCTCCCCCTGAGAGGGGTGAGCGGGACACAGCCCTTCATTCCTCTCTCTCCATGCCTAGCTCCTTGAGTGACATGGCTGCTAATCAAACACGTCACCTAGATCGCAGTCAGAGCTGCATTCTAGTGTGCCATGGAGCCAGGCTTCTTTAGATTTATGTTTAGAGACTTCAGGAACAGTAATGTATATAACATGCAAGCAATGATTCATTGAAATCTCTATTAAGCCTCAGTTTAAAAACTGTTTTTGCTATTATACTCATTATATTTTGTTCTTTAGAGTCCAATTTTGTTCTAGGTGTATTTTGCCTCTGTGCCTGCCAACCATCTAACTTCCCCTAAATGGACTTCCCATTCAACCCCCCCTTACACACAAACACACACACACACACACACACACACACACACACACACATACACACACACACACACACACACACACACACACACACACACACACACACACACACACACACACACACAAACATATGCTAGGGAATTACTCCAGTACAGTAAGACAGTAAGGAGGAGAGAGATATCTGCAGGAGTTATTGTACAAGCAGCCTTCAGGATAGCTTGAGCTTTTGCTGTTATCCAGGCATTGAGAGAATTCCTATGGCCCAGCCCCTGCCCCCTCCCCCCCGAGTTGCATAACAAGCTTCCCACGTCACTGGCAGGACCTCAGAAAGACTTCCCAAACACCCATACTTTTGCTAATGAAGGCTAACAATAGGATGTGGCTTGATGAGATGAAAGCCCATCCCCATGGACTCTGATGCTGCCCTTCTTCTGGGGTATTGTGGCTGCATGCATCATCTTCAGGCCCACACTCCTCCTCATGATGGGCACACCCATACTTCCCTGTCAACTTTATCAAGCACCTGAGTGGCAGACAGTGCTTTATCTCTCTATGCTACTGTAACTGGCATAGAGGTAGATGTTTTTAATATTACTTATTGTTTCATTTTAATATTTCAGTAAAAAAAATATATATTATTAAAAACAGGAGGATCAAAAGGCTGTGGGTTCCATCTGTACACCAGACCCTGAATCTGGGTAACTGAAAATTAAGGCAGAAAGTGGCAGAGTTTCAGAGTGGCCAGGAAGTTCAGGTCAAAGTGTAGAGTATATTTTTTAATGAAGAGAGTGGATGTAAACTGACCTATGCTGCTGAAACAGCTGGTTTTATCAAAACTAGTTTATGTCTTTGCAAAGCAGGCTTGAAGAAAATATGGGGGAAGTAAGGGGTAAGGCATACAGTAGGAAGAGAAAAGCAGACCTCAGCAGTTCAAATCACAAATTTTGCTCTGCAAATAAGTAAAATAACAAAGTATATGGCCTCCAGATGCAGTTATAAAAATGGGAAGCCCACATGTTCTCCAGTGAAGGATGATCTTGATGTTAACCCCTTCATCTCTAAAACAGAGTAAATCCTTACGGATAATCAGACAATTGACGGAGCAGAGTTGTGCAGTAACATGCACACTACAGCTCAGGATATGAAGCCTTCCATCAGCATAAAACTGCCACACCTTTACCTTACTGTCTGCAAAAGCACTGTACACATTTGATCCTTCAACCTGATGCAAACAAAAAAAAAACAATAATTCTTTTAAGCTTATATAATGATGTACCAACAGCCACCAATAAGTTCCTCTGTATACAAAATCTCATTTTTGTTCCTCCCAGTCTTACCATCCTATTCCCCCAGTTTGACTGGCCAAACCTGCTACCACTGAGGCATACTGCTGAGTGACGGTAGGCCTCTGTGAATGGTGGATTTTTCTTATATTACTTACTGTCACCTAACCCCACACACACACACCCATGGTGATTAGGAAGGACATTGCAGTAGCAGGACAAATGAAGGAGCAGAGTCTTACACTAGCAGGACCTGTAGCAGTGCACTGTGGAAGTGTGCTTTCTCACACCTGGCCTACTTACTGTGCAGATGCACACTTTGTAAGGCCTAAGGCCCTGTGTATGAGCCAGGGTGCTCTCCAGCAGATGGTGACCTTGTACTGAAACCTTGTTGCTTCCCTGCCTCTGGGGTTAGTAAACCAGCACTAATCTCTTAGCACCATGCCTTCTTATAGGTTCATATGTAAATATTAGGCTAGTTGTCCTTGCAGGCCATTTTAAACTTAGTTAGTTTCTCTTTTTGTGTTCGAAATAACCTATCCCATTTGGTTATAGATTGGTCTTACCCGTTCCATGGTCGATAATTATACATTACCCCTAATGTGAATAAATGGGATCATACCATAGATAATTAGGGGGGACCCATACATGGGATAAAGCATTTAGGCACTGCATCTGTCCAATACCAGAACAGGGGGCAGTCTTAGGGTAAATTGTCTGTTTCCCATCTGTAGATCTAAGTTGCACTTGAAAATGGACATGGATGAACTTTGTTTTATGCGGCTGGGGAGTCTGTTCCACAGCAGTGGTATCTACTGTGAAAATACACTTGTCCCTCTAAACGGTTCTCTTAAAGTTGCAGAATAGGTTTATATGCCCAGACAGAGTATTTCTGATGTCATTTGACTTGCTGATGTGCAGTAAATCCATCAGCAATGGATCAAAGGATGCCTTGTATTCCAAATACAGGTGACCTCTTAGCAGTCTGTAGGATACAGTGTATAGTGACAGGGTTTTAAGTCGATCTATGTAGGACATGTTCTTTAGGCCTTGTATCCTTTTAGTAAAGTATCCCTGTGGGCGTTCCAGTTGTTACATGTGTCTGGACAGATAACTACCAAAGGGGGCATTATATTCAATGACTGGCCTAATGAGGGCTGACCAAAGGAGGACAATGATGCCCCTAGATCTAGACACAATCCTTAGTTTAAAAGCTATGCAATATAGAAGGGCTTTCTTACAACAGTAGATGCATGTTGCTAAAAATTGGTCTTGGCTAGCTTCTCTGACTACTGCTCCCACTCTTGGGTCACTGGGACTGTAGCTATGTCTCTAGCTGTCTACACTACAAAACTGGCATAACCATCTTGTTTCTATGTCTGTGTTTGCAAAGGATGTGTATTTTTATTCATATAGCCAGCAGTAGACAAAATTCTGCCCATCTCCACTATGAGTGAGACATTTAAGAGCATGGAATTTTTTGGAGGCAACAATGTTTCAGGCAGGGTTAAGCTGTAATGCCGTCAGTATGAAGTCTATATTACTGTCACAGAAACTGACATGTAGCCTACAATGTCATACTTAGGAGCCAGATGAATGGGAAAGCTTGTCGACAAGAAAGCTAGGGATCACAGATTTAAGTATTTTGGCAGACACCCAGGACAGACAAGGACAGAGTGACTCTGAAATCTCATTATGGTGAGTATCAAAAAGCAATTTAATATGAAGAAGTGTTTCCAGAGCAGGAAGTTTCTGAATGAAAGAACACACAGACTCAATTCTGCAAACTGAAAGGCTTTGTTTCTCCCATATAGAGCTAACAAAAATCAGTTTTATCTATGAGGTACACACAACTTTTTAACCATAACTGGTAATGTTAAAGCAAGTCCACTGAGGTCAGAGGTTAATCTTTAGTGTTATTTGGGAACACAAGGAATTTATGTATACATAACTTACGCCACTGTTTCTAGTTGTGTCTCTGTTGCAAAACAGTAGCTTGTACATAAAAGTGTATCAATCTGTAGTTAACTGTCATACTGAGTAAACTGATGTTTAAAATTCATTGCAGTTATCTCTGCACTAACGATGCCCTTGTAATTTCACTGGTACATGAATTTTCTGTATAGTTCTCCCATGATGTGTCTGAAAAGGGCTATCCAATTTATGCAGTCAACACCAAAATACTAAATAAAGTGACTTTCAGAGTCACACACCGCACAATTGAAAGTAGATGGGATTCAAAGCTAGTCTCATATTTTGGAGAACATCTTGCATGTCAGGATACGATGCGCACTGACTCGAAGTAGAGTTGTGTGAAATCTTAACAACAGTAAATGTCATTCTCTTCACTGCTGCAGTATTCTTTGTCTAAGGGATCGCCTGCTAAGGATAACCCAACATTCGGACAGTAAACCAAAGCCTCTAGTTCTTATAGGCATCTTACATCACACGTATGCTCCCCGTATAACACATATGGCATAAAGATGACTTATGGATGCACATACTCAAAACTGAAAAAGCCCCAGGAGTAACAGAATGCCCTTTGGGACAAGGATAACATGTGCTTCCAGAAGGAGACAAAAAAGAAAAAGAAAATTAGCCCCTCAGCCAAGAGAGCAAGAAAAGTACCAGACAACAGCTAGGACAGAGGGGGCAGGAGGGGGGAGGGACCAAATACTGCAACAGTGAAGAGAAGGACATCTACTGTTATGGTACGATTTTACACAACTGTACTATGTCCTTCCATATCACAGTTGCAGTACTATTCACCTAAGGGAGAGTACAAGAACTTAAGAGGAAGTTTAGGAGGAGGAGCAGTCCTCTACTAACCATGCAGGATAGCCCTGGCAAAACCTGCCATGGGAGTGGAAATAACATTCAACTTGTAATGTTTGGTGAAAGTATGAACAGAGGACCGAGTGAAAGCCTTCAAGGATGGAATTGGTATCCAGATTCTTGAAAAAAAGCACTACAGGAGGCATTTGCCCTAGTGTAATACACCTTTGCAGATGAGGAAAGACATTTTCCAGGAAACCAATAACAAAAAGAAATGGCCTTAGAAATCCAGGAGGAAATGGTTTGCTTAGAGACAATAAAACCTAAAGTGGTGAGATGAAAGGAAACATAAAGTTGCTCAGATTTGTGAATAACTTTATTTTTTTTTCCATATAATATCTGAGATGTCTATGCAAATCCAAAGTGTGAAGAAATTTCTCACTGAAAGACTGCAGAAAAGGAAACCAGGAAGTAAGATGAATAGACTGATTAAGGGACAACAAATTGACTATGTTTGTTTACCTGATTCATCTTTATTTCTACACACTTTTATTGAATTATCACTTGAGACACAGGCAAATTTACATTTATATAACAGTAATAAAGCTGTATTAACAAGCTCACGTTTACAAACATTATACTTCACATATATTGCTATATATCATATAATCTAAGCAACATTACATCAATTATTCAATTCCTGCCCCCTTTTTTAAAGAAACATCTTTATTAAACCATCACTTGCAACATAGGCAATCATGCATTTATATAAATGAAAAAAACACACCAACACAATCCTACTTGCAAACATTTTACATCACAAACCATGCTGACACACTCCCAGTTACAAACATTATATATCACTTATAATCTATGGAATCATTTTTAGTTAAACATTATATAGCTTATTTGAGTCCCGCCTTCTTCTAAACCTCATTCCTCCCCTGTATGTATTTTTCCCACAATTCCCATTATGCTATGTAGTTTGCTGCTACCCTTTTCTAAAGATCTCAATTCCAATTGTTTTATATTTGTTACTATACTCACTACTTGTAATATAGTTGGTTTAGATTTTGATTTCCATTTTCTAGTAACTGCTTTTTTGGCAGTCACCATAATTAGTCACAGCAAGGCCTTAACATGTCTTGGCAATTCTGATTCTGTTTCATAGCTCAGGAAAGTAATTTCTCTCATCACACCAATCTGCCCACCCAACATCTCCAACAGTGCATCCCACAGGGAATCCTTAAAGCCCACCAACTCACCCCACTCCCAGAAAATATGTTCCCAATTACTTCTTTGTTCCCCATCACACCTACAACATTAGCTGTCTACCTGAGGAAAAATTCTCTGGAGTCTACATGGGGTAGAAAAATATCTATGTAAACATTTCCAAGCAAAAATCCTAAATCTTCTAGATTTTGTTGCATAGTTGGGAAACATACATATATCCTCTCATTGTTTGTTTGTGAATTGCTTATCCAGTCTCTCTTTCCAATCCTTTCTAACCTCCTTTCATTGATTCTTATAGCTATCATGCAATCATTTATATGCTCTACTAATTATTCATTTTTTAATGTCAGCTTCTGTTCTAGCTTCTACTAAAAACTCCACCAGTGCTGGTCTTTCATTTAGGACCCCCTATTTCTTTCTCTTTGCCTATACTCCGATATCAATCCTTGATAGAAAAGACACTTTCTAACCTGCAGTCCAAATAAATTATTGGTATCTTCCCATTCTATCCCTTTTCCCTTTCTAGTTATTTGCTCCCACTACCTTGGTTCCTTTGCCAGTTTTCTCCAATAAATTCCAGCTCCCTCTCTTTCCTATTGTCGATGTCCCTAATAGCAGTCACCCCTATCAGCAGAATCTCCTTTCTTCATTCCTGTGTTGGCTTAGTTCTTAGGATACTTTCTACTACTTTATAGATATAATATTCTGTATAATTATTGTTATTCTACTTAAAGGCCTGCATCCAAACTCCCAGTCTCACCTTGTTTCCTGAGCTCCCATACTGTTTAATCATCATTCCTTTCCACTTTGAATTATGTTTTTTTCCTTCTGCTATGTGTAGAAGCCTTAACTGTGTAGCTCTGAAAGACCCCTTCAAATCAGGTAACCCAAATCTATCATGATCTACTGGAAGAATCAGTTTATCCCACTTAGTTCTTGCAGTCTTCCCCTCCCAGATAAAATCCTTCAGCTCTTTATTAACTGTTACCCACAACTTCTCTTCTGGTTGATAAAAATATGCCTGATGTGTATATAAGACTAATGTGATAAAAACATTTTAACTGCTTGTTTCTTACTATCCATATCCATATAATAAAGCTTTCCTTTTCTCGGTTTTTGTATTATCCTTTGTTTAGACTCTTCCCAGATATCCTTAGCTGCCACACCAAAATCATTTGTAATCCATACTGCTAAATACTTTATTTTATTATGTCCCCATAAATTTGGATATTGCTGAATCAATTCATATGTGGGTACATAATTTACCACTATTGCCTTTATTTTAGCTTCATTAATTTTGTATCCTGAAAAGATGTGAAACTGCCTTAAAATGTTCCATAATACAGTAATGTCTCTTTCTGGTTTTGTCAGGTATAAAATAATATCATCTGCAGATACAGCCACCTTTTCTTGACTTCCATACCAATTATATCTTTGAATTTCTGAGTCCCTTATTGTTTTGCCAATGGTTCTAAATATAATGCAACTAACAAAGGGGAAAGATGACACGCCTGCCTGGTTCCCCTGCTCAAGCATAAATTATCAGAGAGGGCCCCACCCACTTTAATTTTTGCCTCCAATCCCTCATATATTCTCCTACTCAACCTTATAGTTTCTTCAGGAAATGCTAATTTCCCTGCTCATAAAGTCCCAGCTTACTCTATTAAATGCTTTCTGTGCATCAAGACCCACAAACAACAGTGGTATTTTCCTACATTTTGCTTCCCTCTCGATCATCAGTGTTCTGTCAATGTTGTCATATGTTTGCCTCCCCTCCACAAAACCACATCGATCCATATCTATCAATTTTGCATTACTTTTGCCATTCTTTTAGCCATTATAGACATGAACACTTTATAATCATAGTTTGGTACAAAAATGGGCCTGCATTAAACTGGATCTGATGGATCTTTGCCCTCTTTAGGTATTGCAGCTACGACTGATATTTTCCAGAACGTCAGTACTTCTCCCCCTCTTAAAATACTCTTAAGCAAAACCGTCCAGATCTTTATCAGTTTTTCCCTCCTAGTTTCCAAACTTCCACAGGAATACCATCTATTCCTAGGGACTTTCCTGTAGATTGGTTATACATCACAATTTTTATCTCATCTCCTCCTGTCCTAACCATTAGTAATTGAGGCTCATCTACCTCTAACCTTGGCATATTTAATGCTTCCATAAACATTTAAATTTGTATCTTTTCTTGATTTTCATACGTCTCTGCTTTATACAGATTCTCATAGAATTTCTGAATAATTTCTAATATCTCTACAGGACCTCTTGCTACCTTCTTTGTTTTAGGCTCCCAAAGCTTGGCAACAGCCCTTCCTACTTTATGTTGCTTGAATAATTGTGCTAAAAGCTTTTGTGCTCTAATGTTATTATGAAAAAACAGTTGCTTAACAGCAATGTTTCAAAACTTCTGCATATTATCGAAGTAAACCCTTATTTTCTGCTTAGCATTCTCCAGTTGCTACTCTTCTTGTTCTGTAAGATTCCCCCTATTCTGCAATACTTAAACATTTGTCAGTCCCTCTAAATAATTCTTGTCACTCTGTTTTTAAACTACACCTTAATTTTATCCCACTCCTCAGCTATATTTTCAGAAGCAATTCCTATGCTCTCAAATAGCTCCTGCATAATCTCCACTACCCTTTCCTTAAATTCTTCTCTTTTCAACAGATAGGTAGGAAAGTGCCAGTGTCTTGTTTTCATTTCATTATCCTGTCTTTCTATTTTAGTTATTACTGGCGCATGGTTTGAAAATGTTATTCGGTGCATATCAAAACTTTCAATTACATGCACATGTTCCTGTGAAATGTAAATTCTATCTAGCCTAGCCCAGTTTTTATACCTTGGGGAATAATATGTAAATTCACTCTGAACTCCTATTACTGAATTCACATCTTCCATGCCAAATATTTTCGTACATTTCTTCAAAAATCTATTCTCCTTTGTTATACTTTCCCTTCAGGGCTCCCCTGACACATCTTTACTGCTGCAAATCAAATTCCAATCCCCACCTATAAGTAATATTCCTTGCTGAAAACGGATTATTTCTCCCAGAATTTTCTTGAACTCCATTATAGCAGTTTTAGATGGAATAAAATACATGCCAGTGTAATCATCTTCCCTTTCCAGTAACCCCTTAGCACTAAATATGCCATTATCTTTTTTTATCCTCTTCTATCACTATTGGAGCTCCTCTTGCAATTCATATAAATAATCTTCTTTTCCTTTGTCCCAGATATTCCGCTGAATAACAATCATGAAAACCTTTCTTTAAAAAAATCACATGTTCATTTCTTTCCAAGTGTGTCTCCTGTAACATAGCTATTTCCACTACATTTTTAAAATATAGTTCACTATTCCTTCTTTAGCAGATTATCCATGCTAAGACATGTGGTGCAGCTTGTACTTTTAAGTGCTAACTGGTTTTGCCTTATCTTTATCTGAGACAATTGACATTACAGAAAGCATCATTGCATTAAAAAATGATTATTCACACCTTTAATGTATGGCACCTTCTTTGTTATATGTCTAGTTCCAGCTTTCATATTACATGCCTACACTGTTTGGCAGGTTCAACTTTCATATAGTTGTTTCTTGTCATATCCATTTGTGGCTATGTCAGATATTGCAAAATGTTTTGTTTTATTGAAATCTCTCAAAAAATCCTAAAACCTGTTAATTTAATATTAACATACAAAACTAAGTATACTTCAAATATTGAAGTTTTACCCTCCTAATAGGAACAAATGTCCCAAACTGACAGCTATACTCATAGACTTGAATTAACCTAAAAGAAAGATTATCCATGCTAAGACATGTGGTGCAGCTTGTACTTTTAAGTGCTAACTGGTTTTGCCTTATCTTTATAACTCTGCCAGCTGGGAAAACCCCTGAATGCTTTCAAAGAAAATTATCTCCTAGCCAGTTTCTCTTTTTTTCCCCCCAGCCAATCACTCTCCATCAGACTGTAACTAATTTCACTTTATCGGATTGTCTCCATGGAGACATGAGAACCAGACAGCCAATTTCTCATGATCAGATTATCTTCATGGAGACATGAAAACCAAACAGTCAATCTCTCTTTATCACGCTGTTTCCATGGAGACGTGAGGGCCAGGTACAGAAATGCTGCTGAGCATACATTCATTTGCTAGAAAAAGCCTCATAATCAATATTCTTTTTCATGCACTTGCTTTCAATCTAAGGTACTTAATCCAGTCATTCCACCATGCAAGAATGAGAAAAAGCACATTCATTTTTCTTTTGTCATGCTGTTTTAACCAGGCTTTTTTTTTAACATTAGAGTACCTACATTTTTTAAAACTGAACAAGAAGAAAGAGAGAAGGGAGAAAGAAAGAAAAACAAAAGAACAGCAGCACCAATTTACAATCCCCATTACAGTTAAAATAACTGAGAAAGCTTTACTTTGTAGCACGCAAAGAAAAAACATACACCACAAAAACAGTACTATTAAGAAAAACATTGTCTTTATTACAATTAACTTTCTCCCCTCCCCAAAGCATTTTACCTAACATTAATGACATGAAGTAGGGCATATACTTTACAGTCACCCACAAGTCCAACAAATTTTCTGAAAGTCCAATATTTCCAGATTTTCTTGTTCTGTCATATTTCACAAATATAATTATTGCACTGTAATCCAAGATTAAGTTACTGGTTTTATTACTGATTAATCAAAGATTAAGTTACTGATTTTATTACTGATCACCTCCATCTCCCAGATCATGTTTCTGCTTCATTTCCAACATATTCAACATACTTATTAGCTCATGGATTTACCTCTGTAATCATCCCACATGAACCTACCCCTTTCTCTATCACTATCCTCTTTATTCCTCCCTTTTCTACTACCATAACTCACTTAACTGCTCTGTATTGTACAATTACCCTCTGAAGATAACCCAATGTGTTATATAAGTTCATTCAAATGTTTTATTGTATATTTCTTTGTTATGTTTTTTCTTCATGTTATGTCTCTTACTATATTGTACTGCAGAACTGTATCTACATTTGCTTAACTGTTTTATTGTAAAATTTTCAATGTATTTATCTTCAGTTTTGTAAATTTTCTTGCTTACTTGTACTGTGGAGCTTTTCTCCCCAGGCCTCCACTAAAAAGGGTTTTTTGCTCAGATGCACTATCCCGGTTAACAGATGTCAAATAAAAAAATAAAATACTCACAATTCTTATAGTCAACTCTCATGCTCCCTTCCTTCTCTCCAACATTTTCCATGGAAATATTGGAAAAGGTTTCACAGGTACAGTTTCTCTGTGGTCTTTATTACCAGAAGAACAAAAAGCAGAATCTCTTACTGTTTCACAGCTCACTTTTTGTTGGACAAACTTTTGTATTCCTCTTTAGCATGCACTTCATTAAAAAATGATTTTGTCCCTCCAGAGAAGAATACCTTGAAGACAGGAATTTGAATCTCACACCTGCACCTCAACATTCTCTGAACAGTGGAATGAATGTACTCCTCTTCTGCCTAGTATACAATGAATAATCATTCTCCAGAAACACTCTGCTGTCTCCCACTTTTACAATTTTGTCTTTCTGCCACAGTTTTGTCAGAATCAACTCCTTCTGTTGGTAGGATTGCTTCTTTACTATTAAAGGTCCAGGTTGCTTTCTCATAGCCAGGTTTTGAGCATACACACAATGTGGCCTTTCAAGTAACAACTTCTGCTGTGGAATAGTAGCCCAATTGCTTATTTGTGCTTTCATAAAATTAATGTAGTTTGTTCCTTCCGGCTTCTCTGGCATAGTTGAAAATCTCAGGTTTTCCCTACGTACTCTGTCCTCTAATTCTATTATTTTTTGAAGCTTCTCTTCCTGAGCAAGATCATATTCAGCCAGCCTTTTCTTCATTTGAGCCCCTGGTTTTTGAAGCTTTATCACCTCATTTGAATATCTGTTTAAAGCTTCTTCCATTTTCCAGCCTTTTGTTGTTTGTGTTAATACATTCCATCAGTGTTTCATTCTGTGTGCAGCTGTCTTATATTTTCCTGTGGGTTACTGGAAGTCATGTCTGGAGGTCGCATTGCTTGTTGTTGATCATCTGCAGAACTTTCCCCAGTCAGTGTTTCTTCCCCAGTTTTTGTAGTTGATTTTTCCAGGTGCTTTGTATTTCTTTTTTCCTGGCATCCAGGCAGTACACTTACTAGCCATTTACTGAAATTTATCTATAAACACAAAAGTCTTCTTGCTTTCTCTGTTGAGTTTCTGTTTTCACACTGGGAGAGCTGAAGTTAAGCTGTTTCTCAATGTGCAGCCATCTTGGAAGTCCTACTAACTGACCACCTTGGGTATAAAAGAAGGATTAGTATGAAGAGACACCCTGTCTCCATGGAAAACTAAGAAAGGATGAATAGCCATGACAGCCTGAAGTTCAGACACCCTTCTTGCTGAAGTGAGGGCCAACAGAAAAACAGTATTCCAAATACAATTTTGTAAGGAAGCTGAAGAAGCAGGATCCAAAGGACCCTGAGCCAATTTTTCAAGTACAAAACTGAGGTCTCAGAAAGCTGGAATAATATTCTAGGGGGTCTGAGATGAAGGATGCCTTTAAGAAATTGTTTGACTTAAAATCTAGAGGCCTGTGGAGGAGTCAAGGGAAGACAAGCATAAACGGATGACAGTTAAGCTTTAACTGAAGAATATGCAAACCCAGCATGGATCAAATCACACAAATAAGAGAGAACAAAAGGAACATCCATTGAAAGGGGATCCTGATAGCAAGAGAGACACCAGACAGAAAACTGCTTCTATTTGGACATATATGATTTCCTGGTAGTAGGTTTCTATCCTCCTGCAGAAGATGAAGCACATCCTCAGGAAAAAAAAGGTGCCTGAAAAGGATCAAATCTCTATCACCCACAACTTTAGTTGAAGAGTGAAGACATGAGGATGGATAAGAGAGTCCTTGCCTTGTGTGAGAAAATCCACCCAGTGAGGTAACTTGAGGTGATTGTCCTTGCCAAGTGAGAAAGAAGGGGGGACCGATACTGTCTGGGTCAAAAGGAAGTCACTAGTAACATTTTGGGAGAGTCCCACCTGATCTTGTGCAAGACTTGTGGTAACAGAGGAAGGAGAGGGAAGACACAGAGAAACCTCCCCTTCCAAGGAAAATAGAGGGCATCCACTTTCCAAACCAGAGGACTTGGCACTCTGAAACAGAATAGAGGAAGATGTCTGTTCAAAGTGGAGGAAATAAATCTTCCTGAGGAATACCCCACCGATGGACAACATCCAGGAACACATCTCTGTGAAGCATCCACTCGTGCATGCCAAAGGAGTTTGCTACTAGATTGTGCTCAGAAAGAATGTAAACTGTCTGAAGAGTCACTTGATACTGGATACCTAGATCCCAGACCTGAAGATCCTGTCTGCAAAGAAGATAATACCTTGTGTCCCCTTGCTTTTTGACATACCACATCCATAGCAGATCACTGTGATATTGTCTGTGTAAACTTTGAGGAGCCTGGGATAAAAAAGGCATGAAAGGCTTGAAGATTCAGATGCAGAGCCCTCATTTCCTCTATACTGATGTGGTCTGACCTTTAATGAGACCAGAACCTTGAAGGGGGTCAGAGGAAGCATCTCACCCCCTGTCTGAGGCATCTGTAAAGAGCTCCTGAGGTGGAACTGGAGCTTGAAAAGAAAGCCTCAGGTTAAGAGAAAGCTTATGTATATACCGCCAAAGCTCAAGCTTGTGACAGAGAAGGGAAGGAAAGGTACAAGGAAGTGCAGCGGTGGCACTGTTGGAACCATACTGACCTGAGGTTCCACTGAAGCTTTCTCATATGAAGTCTAGTGAGATGAAGCATTGGAATGGTGGAAGCCACGAACCTGAGAACCCTAAGAAATTCTCTGGATGAGACAAATGCTACAGAAAGAAGGGACTGGGAAAAGGCAATTAGAGGCAAAACCTTGGAGGCAGGCAGGGATGCCAACATGAGTACCATCTGAAGCCTGCAGCCAAGGAAAATATTCCTTGGAGGGAGTCAGAACTGATTTCTGGAAGTCTAAGGAGAACCCCAGACTCTGTAATAGGGAGGTAGTAAACCTGAGATCCTGCAGCAGAGTGCTCAAGTAAGGAGCTTGAATACACAGATTGTCTAGACAGGGAAAGATCTGAATTCCTCAAACCCTGCAAAAAGCAATGACAGAAGTGAGGCATTTGGTGAGTACCCCGGGGCAGTGGAGAGGACAAAGGGCAAAGTATAGAAATGAAAATACAGGGAAGAAACAGAAACATAAACATTTCCTGAAAAGAAGATGGATGGAGATGCTAAGCTTTGCATCCTTGATATCCAGAGAGACCAGAAAGGACTGGGGTAAAAGATGAAGAAATAATATTTGCAGAGGTAGGATCTGAAAGGAAGGAATCCTGATAAAGGTATTCAGCCAGGAGAGATCCAGAAATGGTCTCCAAGTACCCTCCTTTTGTAGGACCAGAAATGTACTGGAGTAAAATCCCTAAGCCATCTGAAAAGGAGGCACTATCTGAATGGTGCCCTGAGTCAAGAAAGAATGAATAACCTCTAGAAAAAGTGAGAGCTGTTCCCAAGAAGTTTCAGGAATGTGTGAAAAGGGAGGAATGGATTTCCAAACCATGAAGTTTAAATTAGACCAAATGTGCTGGAAACAATCTCAAAAAGGAATGGAAACTTGATAAAGTTATGTATAAAAAGCTTTTAATAAACAAGAATTAAAATCCATGTTTAATGTCCAACTGCTAAAGCAGCAATTTTATCTTTAAAACCAAAATAATTAATCAAAACTAAAACTTAACTCCATAACATCACATTTATAATCATAATTAATTAATTAATTAATTAGTAATAGCAATTAAACTCAAATTAAATCAAATATATGCTTAGACTAGTACAGCCCTAAGTATATAAAGTATTTAAAGGGGACAACCGCCTTTTCAATTATTATGTATAAGTAATTTATTTGATTTGATTTGAAGTTTAATTTCTATTACTAATAAATTACTTATGACTGATTATAAATGTGATGTTACGGAGTTAAATTTTAGTTCTGATTAAGTCTTTTGGTTTTAAAGATGAAAATTCTGCTTGAGCAGTTGGGCATTAAACATGGAAACTATGCAGTATCCTTGACGGATAATGGACAGAACCCAAGAGTCTGAAGTTATCTGTAAGCAATTTGGAAGAGAGAGGGACAGACAGAGGGACAAGGGAAACTGGCCAATGGTAGGAGGAAGCAGTCTGTCAAACAGAACCTGGCTTATCCTAGAAAGGAGATTTCTGGGAAGCAGGAGTTTGAGTAAACTTAGCAGGAGGCACACACCTAGAATCCTTCTTGCCCTTGGGAGGAGGACAAAACCACCTACAAACAAAAGCAAACTTAGACGGATAATTCCTTTGAAATTTGGGAATAAAAGAAACAAAAATATGTTTTAACTTGTGTAAAGCTTTACCCTTGTCCTGGAGACTTGCAAAGTTCAGTTGCAACAGAGCCAAAAGATTCTTAGTATCCAAAGGAGCATTCAAGTTCGACTTTAATGTCATAGGTTCATAGGTTAGTACTAGACTAACTGCCCTTGTGGGCCATTTAAGCCTAGCCAATTACCCTATGTAAGAATCAAACCCTGGAAGTTATGTTTGTAAGGTAAACACCTTAACCATTATGCCAACCTCCCACCCTGCAAAGCCTGCAGATGAAGCCAATAATAATGTCTCATAACCAAACCAAAGGCAGCAGCCCTAGAAGAGGCATCAGCTGCATCATAACTACATTTAATACAGCGGCAGGCAACTTGAGAAGTACAGCCCAGCAGGGAAAGAGCCAAAGCCTTCCCCTCAGAGTCAGGAAGGTCAGAAACCACCTTAGAAACATGAGACGGGATGGCAAAACATACCTGCTCCTATGAGTCTGGTAGTTGATGGCCCTCAATGATAAAGTGGCAGCAGTAAAAACTTTCTTGCCCAGCCTTCCCATAGCTCTACTATCCCTAGCAGAAGGCACCAGCTTGGTAGAGGGCAATAGTTTGCAGGGCTTATCAGAGTAGACTGATACTAAAGAAGCATCAGCAGAGGGGAATTTGTAAAGATATTTGCATTTCTCAGGAACATTATAGAATCTATCTGTGTTCTTAGATGCAGGGGGCTGAGAGTCAGGGGCTACAGATGCTACTCAGAAGTTATCCAGAAGGACAGCCAGAACAGGAGGAACAGCAGATGGCTTAGGAGACTCTATCTGTAGGAACTCATAATATCTTTTTTGAGTCTCAGAGACTTGAGAACAATCCCACTTAAAATACTTCATCATGCAAGCAATAGTATCACCAAAGGAGAGTTCCTCCAGGGAGAATCTGGACTTATAGGTTCATAGGTTCATAGGTTGGTACTAGGCTATCAGCCCTAGGGCCTATACAAGCCTAGCCATAACAATTCCCTGGCTATTTCTTCCCACAATATTTACTTCCCTGGACCCTTGTCTAGCAGGGCGACTGATGTGATCCCCAGGGTGAATTTCCTTTCTCCCATCCAATCGTCAAGGTTCCTTTTGAAGAGTGCCAAAGAGGAACTCTGCTTGACATGTATGGGCAATCTATTCCAGAGTCTGGGGAGTCTCTGGGTCATGAACCTATCCCTCCAGCATGTTTTGTTTATTGTGATGACAAGGTTTAGATCCCTGGAGCATGTGGCTCTGAGAGATTGGGATTTCTTGAAGTGTAGCATGTCCAACAGCTCTGGGTTTGACATGGCCTTGTATGTTAAGCAGAGATCTCTTCTGAGTAGATGATTTGTGACAGAGTATAGCTGGAGTTTTTTAAGGCGGTCAGCGTAGGACATCTGCTTTAGGCCTGTGATTCTTTTAGTGAGATATTTCTGTGGCCTTTCCAGTTGTTGCAGAAACGGGGCATTGTATTCTATAATGGGTCTAATGAGGGATGAGTACCGTGGGACAATGACCTCCTTTTTTCTGGATGAAAAGCCCTTAGTGATGAGGTGTGCCATATAGAAGGATTTCCTGACTGTTGTGGCGATGTGGTTATCGAAGGTGAGACCACTGTCCACCTTTGTCCCTAAGTCTCTTACTACACTTTCGGTGTTTAGTGCACTGCCACATATATGGTAATTCATGGGTACATGTTTTTTCCCAAAGGGGATAACTATACATTTCTTGGCATTGAGCTTGAGCCCATGGCTCTGGCACCAAGCATCTGTTTCTGTAAGGCCCTTTTGTAGAGTATTCACATCATTTGGGGATTCAATAATGGCTCCCAGTTTGCAGTCATCTGTGAACTTTGTTAGCCAGAGTCCCTTAGTGTTGGCCTGTACTTCAGAGAAGTAGATGCCAAACAAGAGCGGTTCCAGAACTGAACCCTGAGGTACTCCACTTGTCACTTGTCTGGAGCTGGATTTGGAATTTGGCAATCTTCTGGTATTGAGATGGGCCATTTAGGGGGAGAGGGGGGGGGGTGAAGTTAGCACTGAATCGATCTGCCAGGATATTGGCATTAGCCTTAGGATCAGTATATTTAATGCCATTCTGTTTTAGCTCAGAGCAGATCTGAGCATTGCCATTTAGATTCTTAACATAGTTATAGAATGCCTTGTGGTTGTCTTTGGAATCGTTGGCAATTTTATTTTCGTAACTAGCTTTGGAGGATTTTCTGAGGGATCTCAGTTTCTTACAGAGGCTGCTAAGGGAGTTTTTTGCATCCTGGGATTTTCCTTTTTTCTGCAACAGTTTCTTCCTTTTGTTGTAAAGTTTGTTTATGGCAGGGGACCACCAAATTGGCTTCCTTTTTTTGGATGAGAGCATCTTGGTTCTATTTGGGATGGCACGATTCATGCATGAGTGGATGTGCTCATACAGTGCCTTAGTCTAGGATTCAGCAGTTGAACTTTCAGTTCCTGTCTGCATGAGTGTTGTGAAGTTTGTCACTTCTGACTTGAGTAGCATGAAGTTGGCTTTGGAGAAGTTTTTTTATGGAGGTTTCCTTACTGGGGGGTGGGGGTGGGATGTGGATGTTAAGGGTGATTAGCTTATGGTCAGACCTGACTAACGAGGTGGTGACCATAGGTGTGGAGCATCGATTTCCCATGTTGGTAATGACCAGTTCTAGGATATTGGAGTCCCTGGTGGGACTATGGATTAGTTGATCCAGAGTGTTAGAATTTATGAATTCCAAGAACCGTTGGGCAAAGATGTTGTTACACGAGTAGTTTTCCCATTTAATGGCAGGGTAGTTAAAATCACCCAGTATTAGGGTGTTTGGTTCTATCTTAATATTTTCCAGTATGTTTAGAAAGGTGTAGTGAGAATCTTGGGGCATGGTGGGGGATCTGTAGCAAGCTACAATTTGGATTGCAGTCTTACCTAATGTTAGTTGCACCTGGAGAATTTCAGATGCATTGTGTTGGGCAACTAGCTTGGTGGTGTGAATATCCTTGGTGAATATTGACACTTCTCCACCTTTAGTGTTTTGGTCCTGGTTTGGTGGCCGAAAAGTGTGGTAAGCATTGTAGCCTGGTATTGCAGGGGTGCTCTCTGGAGCCTTGAACCAGGTCTCAGTTACTGCACAGATATCGATGTTCTCCATTTTTAGGAGTGCCTCAAGAGAGTGCATTTTGACGTTTAGACTTGTAGCATCGAGTAGCATTACCTTCAGATTTTGCATGCTTGTAGCTGTTATGATGGTGGTTTTGTCCTTTGAACTTTGCCTAAAAAAGGCACTATAAGGGTGGCAAGAGCCTTAGCCAGTAACCTGAATCCTAAGGGCGACAGGTGCAGACCATCTCTGGCAAAGCATCATGGTCTGTCGATTGTGTCATCCCATGCAGACAGATACTGGATCCCCTTTGAATGACACCAGAAGCTTAGCCAATTGTTAAAGTCAATCATTTTGTCCTTATATTGTGGTATCATTCTGGGCGAAGGCAGGATGCTACTCAGGGCTAGGGTCATAACTCCCTGGGCCATATGATCTGAGAGCTCTTCCATGTCTCTTTTCATGTAGTCCAGGGAGATACGTCTCAAATCATTCACTCCAACATGGACAATGACAGAGTCATATTTGTACCTGTTGTGGAGTGACTTGAGTGCATGCGTTATGTGATGGATCCTGGCCCCCCTTAGGCAGCTGACTGTAATTTTCTCCTTGTTCAACCTGGTGAGTGGGACATCAGTGTGCCAGACTATAGAGTCACCTATGACTAAAGTGTTAGGTACGTTGTCTTGCCTTAGGGGCTGTTGCTGGGTGGCACACTGGTGTTGTGAGCTATGTGACACTTTGGTTGTGATTGGTGTTTGTTTGCGTTTCAGCTTCAGAGGTCCTTGTTGCTTGGGCAGGTTACAGTTAAGGGCCTCTGCATATGTGGATTTAGTGTTGCTATATGTGGGTGTTGGTGGTGTGGGTTTAGAAGGGCTATGTGTTGCTTGAGGTGTAGTGTGGGTGTTAATCTTCTCCTCTTGACTGTCTAGCACAATATTGGGTGGAGAGAGTTTTGCCTCCATTTTGGCTATGTAAGTGCATCTCTCACAGGTTGTATTGTTGGGTGGTAGGAGGAGTGGGTTGTCTGTGTACATGAGGCAATTGCTGCATTGCCCCAGTATGCCCAGATTCATCAGGTGGACAGGAGAAATCACCGGAAGCTGACCCTTGGACATGCCTGGTTTGGTACTTTTTTTTTTTTTTTTTTTTTGTAAAGTACGGGAGCTGTTTTCCCTTACCTTAGCAAGGTACTTTGCAGTTATAGGCTGTTTATTGCCTATGATTAATTTCTCCTTATTAACAAGAAGAGTTGAGTGTTTGTATCAGTTTAAGGCTTCCTAGTGCTTTCCAGCAGGTATTAGAGCAAGTGCTAGTCACAGGGATGCTTAAAGGTAAGACGAAAAAAATGCACACAAAAATCCTCTTCCTCAGAACCAGTCCAATGGAAGGGATTTGGGAAGAGTAAGCCAAAGGTTCTTCCCCTAAATCCAGGTCCTCTTCCGAGGAGTCCAATTTTCTGGGTCCCCTAAGTGGAGCAGAAGACCTGGGAAAAGCAGACACAGAGACCCTTTGAGGAGACTTAAAGGCCATCAAAGTATTAAATAAACCCTGAGTGAAATCCTGCCATTCATGTTGGGGAACCCTAACAACAGAGGAAATATGCTTTGTTTTTTGCTTCTTTTTCTGTGGGATGTCCACACAAAACAACCTCAGAGGGTCAGACCCCTGGCAAGATACAATAATGGTCATAAGAATTTCCTCCTGAACTAAGATCTGAAGAATCTCCCTCAGTCCTTCAAAAACAATCAGACAAGGTTTCCCCGCAACATCAGGTACATACATTTGAAAAATCTCTGAGAATGTGTGAGAAGCTGGATTCATGCTGGTTTCTGATGTGGTCATGGCAGAGGAATCCTAAGCAACTACTGGATGGTCCACCAGGCTTTCACCAGCCGCAAGAGAGATGTCTGGGGGAGGCTGGACAGCAGCCAGATCAGACCTAAATTTTTTGAGGAATCTGCCCTCCCAAACGGCCATTTTCCCTTTCTGGGTAACATGAGCACAATGACCACAACAAATAAGAGAAAGGGAAGAAACCTCAATGGGGCACTTATCTGAAAACATGGCTTGATAACTAACATAGCAGAAGAGCATTTAGATGATGTTCAACAATGGTGTTTGGACTGGCGGCAAAGGAGTTCAGAGCATGTCCATCCCTATATCACCTTTATGCCCTACGCCTTGTGTGGGCAGTACACATGTGAAGCACAATGCCTATAAACACTAGAGGCTTTGGTATTCTGGATGGATGTTTGGCTATCCTTGGCAGGAGATCCCTTAGGTAAAGAATACTTCCACAGTGATATGGAAGGACATCTTTATTTATAACTAATGGCAGACGCACAGTTCATATATCTGGCTGTAAATACAGAAGATATAGCACATGGCTGTAATGTTACAATTATGGAATCTTTTTTTCAACCATTGTACTGTATTTTAGTTCAGTTTATTCTTACTGTCTTATGTAATTCACACAACTAGACTTGTGTTAAGATCTGATATGTTGCTCTCTGTTCTGTTACAGTTTGTTTGCTTTTTACATTTTCTTAACCAAGACCCTTTCTGACAAATGGGCTCCTCTAGATAAGAAAAAAAAAACATGCATCATATGAAAAGAATATTTCTTCCAGGTGAAATAAAGTTTAATTCACACACTTTACAAAACCCTTCAAGTTCCACCCTTATCTGCTATAAGTAGTTAACACAGCATGCCTAGCTATTTTGCGTAGCAAATAAATGTATTTATTGGCATTTGTTTACTGGGAAAATCCAAATGAGAAGTGTTCCTTTTCAGTGGATGCCAAGGAGAAAAGCTCCATTATACAGATATCATTTGCATTGTTTCATTATTTACAGACAGTTTTATTCACCAACAGCAGTTCCATTACTCAGACATCACTGACATCATTTGCATTATTTACAAACAATTCCATTAAAAATAGCCATCAACATGGGTTGTATATGAACGAATATATCTATCTCTCTATTTTTTTAATACTGGGGGGTACATGCAGTATAATGTCATTAGTATAGATTAGTATGCATAGACTGTCAGATTTTATTTTGTTACTATAAAGACTTGCTGGAGCATTTCTCTCCGGGCCTCCACTGGAAATAGATTCTATCCCAGTCAGACTTTCCTGGTTAACAAATGTTAAATAAATAAATACATTGTTCAAAATATAAAGAGTTAGAGCAGCCCAAAGAAAGAAGGCAAGGGCGAACGTGCAAGGAAGATGAGATGACAGAGGAGGGTAGAGTTGTGATGACAGTACATTAATTCTTGGGCAGACAGTTTTTGGCACAGATTCACGCAACCATATTAGTACCAGTTTAGCCAGAGGTGGTCCAGGTACAGATGCAGAGCCATTTATCTATCAGGTGCTGCTTTAGTTCGCATTTAAAGTCTTTCAGGTTGCAGACTTTTCTCTTAGAGGGATGGTAGTGGGATGGTATTCTAGCTATAAGCAATGCAGTGTGAATGCAGGGAGTATCCTGCAATAATGTTTGGCTTAGTTATGGAGAGGAATGATTTGTCAGTGAAATGCAGAGGACTCTCAGTAGTGTAAGGTCGAATGCTGTAGTGAAGAGGGAGGAAAATGTCATGGCATTCAGTAGTTAGAAGGTTGTAATTACTTGTCAGTACAAAAGAGAATTAGCTTGTTCAAGCCAGTTTTGTTTTAGTGAGAAGCAGTGATGGGAGATCTACTGTAGGTTGGTTGTGAGTCTGACTACGTTATCGTTGCTGATATAGCGGCGCTGGCATTGGATGGGATAGGAGAGGCATATACTAGGATGAAGGGAGCAGAAAAGAACAGTCTTATGTTGTCTTGCAGTCACTCAGGTAGTTTTTACGCTATAAAAGCATTCTAGCTTTTTGTGTGTCTACTTTATGGATTGCTGCAGGTGGAGATCAAACTTCAGATGGTCGTCTATAATCATACCTGTAGCTTGGTGTGGGATGCCGACTCTCTATTTTTTTTTTGTATGATAGTACTTTTCTGGAGGAGAAAGAGGTGGGGTAAACAATAGTAATTATTTATTTACTTTTTTAGATTCAGGAAGACTTGTTGAGCCAAGCTTTTATAGAAGATAAGGATTTCCAGGTGAGTGTTTGGAGTGTGGGCAGTGTCCTACCAGCAGATATTAGAGTGGAGTCATTGGCACATTGGACTATGGTAACGCCTTTGGTTGCTGTGTTTAAGTTGTTGATAAATAAGTTAAACAGTAGTGGACCTAAGATGGAGCCTTGTGAGATCCTAACGATACAGGAAGGAAAGAGGAGAAATCATCTTGCAGTTTCACTACTTGGTATCTATTAGTGAGTTAACTAAGAAACCAGGTAAGTGTGGAGAGTAATGGCCCATAGGAAGAAGTTTTGTAAGGAGAAGTTGATGACTGACTGTGTCAAATGCCTCAAATAGATCCAGAAATAGGGCCAAGGTTAGAAGGCCTGCATTTCTATTGTGCTGTATTTTATCTGTGAACCTCAGAAGGGAGTGGTTGTACTGTGACTGAGTGTGAAACCATGCTGTCAGGGACTCAGGAGTCCGTGAGAATCTATCCCAGGATAGGAATGAGTGTGAAACCGTGCTGTCAGGGACTCAGGAGTCCGTGAGAATCTATCCCAGGACAGGAATGAGTGTGAAACCGTGCTGTCAGGGGCTCAGGAGTCCGTGAGAATCTATCCCAGGACAGGAATGAGTGTGAAACCGTGCTGTCAGGGACTCAGGAGTCCATGAGAATCTATCCCAGGATAGGAATGAGTGTGAAACCATGCTGTCAGGGACTCAGGAGTCCATGAGAATCTATCCCAGGATAGGAATGAGTGTGAAACCATGCTGTCAGGGACTCAGGAGTCCATGAGAATCTATCCCAGGATAGGAATGAGTGTGAAATCATGCTGTCAGGGACTCAGGAGTCCGTGTGAATCTATCCCAGGATAGGAATGAGTGTGAAACCGTGCTGTCAGGGACTCAGGAGTCCATGAGAATCTATCCCAGGATAGGAATGAGGAATGAGATGAGAAGTCTGGCATTGTTGACAGCAAGTAAGTTGAGAGTGAATACATTTTTCTAAGATTTTGAATAAAGGTGAAAGAATGGCGACTGGTCTATAGATTGTAAGCTTGGTTGATGAGCCTCCTTTATGGCGGGGTATTATATAGAATTTTTTTTTTCATAAGGTGGGAATGTATTTTTTTTTTGGACAGAGCAGTTTCTTAGAAACAAGACAGGATTTGCAAGGCCATCTGCAGTAAGTCTGAGGTATTGAGACGGAAGTCGGTCGGGGCAGTGATTATTGTCTTAAAGGAATGTAGGTATTTTTTTATTGTAGATGTTGGCACTGGAGTGAGTGTGAAGGTCTGTTGTGTCTTCAATAATTGGAGTGGGATGGTTGGATCTGCAATATTTTTTTTCTAGGAAGGAGGTTACAGTATTTTTAAAATGTGAATTAAACCATGAAGTAATGCTTTGGGAGTTATTGGATGGGGGGGGGGGGGCTGATTTTCCAGACTGCTTATATTTTTGCAGGGTTGTTTGAGACTTGGTTTTCAGTCATGACTTTCAGGCTTTTTCTCTAAGTTGCGTGAGTTGCTTTGTTTTTTTTTTTAAGTTAACCAAGGGGCTAGTTTGCATTGAACTCTTTTAGTTCTTGATGGTGCTTGCTCTGCCAGGATATTTAGAAATATTGTATTAAATCTGTCTACTGTTTCATCAAGGGAAGAGTTTTAAGTGGAGCCCAGTTGATCTGGAGCAGGCTTGAAGTGAAAGTTTCTTTATTGAAGTTACTGAGGTTTCTGACTGTTACAGTGATGAATCTTGTGGGGCTGTTTGGGGGTATCTGATGATATAGCTTAGCTGGTGGTCACTTAGGGTATCA
This sequence comes from Protopterus annectens, assembly GCF_019279795.1. NCBI lineage: Eukaryota > Metazoa > Chordata > Ceratodontiformes > Protopteridae > Protopterus > Protopterus annectens. The sequence goes on from NC_056741.1 coordinate 39,351,283, forward strand.
GGTAGGGTACCACTTGTGGCATCACCGACAGGGTGGATGTAAGAATCCAGTCTAGGATAAACGTTTTAGAGATGGCCTTGTTAAATCTAGTTGGAGTCTTCAGCCATTGACAAAGGTTGTACAGCGGAAATGAATGTGTTTGGGTTGTGGTTAGCAAAATGGTTAAGAGATTTGCCTGACAGACACAAAGTGCATGGTTTGATTCTCTGATGGGATAATTGGCTAGGCTTAAAATGGCCCACAAGGGCATTTATCCTAGTACTAACCTATAAACCTATGAATTTGCTGGGTTTTCTAGAGCTATCCCTTGCTAGTCTACGTTAATGTCGCCTAACAAAATGGCTTCTAGCCTTTCATTGCCCAAAGTCCAGGAGAGCATCTCTTCCAGGATGGGAGTGTTGCTACCTGGTGGTATCTATAGACCTGTGATGGCTAGAGATTTGTGAGTATTCAGTTTGAGGAGTGAGATGAGAAGTTCAGCATTGTTGATAGTGGCTATAGTATCATGGTAAGTGGTGAGATCTTAAACATTTCTGTAGAAAATAGCAACTCCACACCATGTTTATTGGTTTTAGCTTGTCTGAGTATATTATGACCTGGGGTGAGTACTTCTATGACTTTGGTAATTGGCCTTAACCAGGTTTTTCTGGCTATGAAGAGATCAGGGGAGCAGTGGACTATACAGGCATGACTTCTGTGATTTTGTTATAGAGACTTCTTGGGTTACTGTGTAATATTTTAAGTTCTACGTGGTGGGAGAGGTAGCCTTTTGCTCTTTCAGGATGTGTGGGGGCTGGTTCGGTGGGGTCTGAGGTTAGTTGTGTGGCTTTGACTGGGATGCATATACCCTCCCAGTATTACTGTCCAGTTAGCTATGTGGCTATTAAAGCGACACATATTTGGGCTTGGGTTTATGGACAGTTTTGGATAATAATGGAGTATGTGCTGCTTTCATGGTGCTAATGTAATTAATGTCAAGTAGGCTGCAGGAGATATTAGAGAAATGTGCTGTGGTATTCTGACTTAAGTATTATGTGCTAGGTGCAGATAAATAAAAGTGCCAGACAGACTTGTGATAACTGGTGGAGAGCATGAGTATAGTGAGAAATGCTAGTGATAGAAGATGAAGTAGTGACATAGTTGGGATTTCAAAGGATGTATGGCCAGGTGATAGTGTGTGCTGGGAGGCGTGTGCATGGATGCAGTTGTAGGTAACAGAGATTAATGGAAGGAATTAAATAGAGTAAGATGATAGGTAGGACTGAAAAGTAGGTATCTGGATTGTTAGGAAGGCATAAAGGAAATACTGATTTAAGTCAGGGTGGATTTACATGGTCAGGAGTTTGTTAACAGTGTAGAATTGGTATGGGTAGCAAAGGGTAGTAAGAAAAAAGTACTGATTTAATTGTATATGTGCATAGAGACTCAGGGTAAAGGGGTACATGCAGTATAGTCAGATAAAGAGAAGGCTGAGGGATATTACAAAGAAGTAGATGAAAGATAAATACTCATCTGATTTAGTATATAAGAGAAGACTGTGGAGATGAAAGGAAATGGGAGTGTTGCTTAGGAACAAAACAGCGGTACAGTTGGGGAGGAGTCTCAGTCGGAAAGGATATAGTGCAAAGCAGTATGGAAGGGAGACTGGCACTTGGGAGCAATACTAATACTGTAATGTTAGAAAAACGGACTCCTTGCACCAGCAGGCACCAAAAATGTGAAGTAACTTAACACAATTTTATTAATATAACAAGCGTTTTCGCCACCAAAAGGTATGGCTTCTTCAGAGAAAAGTTAAAAAATAATCAACCATACTCGGACACACTCCAATTAAATACGCACAATAGAAGGAAATGACATCACACTTCAATTCCTAACATATTCTTATAAAATTGGTACAAATACAAATAAAATAAATACATTAAAACTGTACCAATTACACGATGTCAATAATACTAAATATTAAAAACTTAAGATATGAAAGACCATTTGTATATCTCTAAAACTAAAGGCTAACTTCATACATTTATAAACAGTACTGAATTAAATACTAAGTTGACAAATCATATCAACAAAAGCTATATCGGGCATGAGTTGAAACAGGAGTGCAGTGATCAGTCCACAGGCGAGGAATATTTAACTGTTGTTATTGAACCTGAGGATGAATTGAACTCAAAGGGCTTTGGAAATAATAAACAATAACAGAACAAAAGAAAGTACACTATTAGATTCCCACTCAATTGTGAGAGTAAGTCTATAGTGTACGTGGCTTTTTGTGAGTGCTGCCCCTCTTTTTACATAGGTAAGACCGACCGCAGGCTGCGCGATCGAGTCTATGAACATATGTACGCCATAAAGAAAAGAATAGACACCAATGCTTTAGCAAAGCATGTGGACAGTTTTCCAGGCCATTCTTTTTCATTCATGGCCATTGACCAAGTGACAACTAATATCAGGGGCGGTCCTATTCCATTAATTCTGGAAACACGTGAGTTAGAATGGCAGTTGAGAACTGATGCTTTCTGTTACCCAGGGCTTAACGAAAACTGTAATATTTCTGCAGTATTGAGACTCAGAAGTTATTTAAGGTAGTGTTATTTAACAGAGCAGAAAGTATCTGTGGTGGGCGATTGAACAGTAGGTTATTGTTTATTATTTCCAAAGCCCTTTGAGTTCAATTTACCCTCAGGTTTAACAACAAATGGCAGGCGATGGAACAATAGGTTACTGTTTATTAGTTCCAAAGCCCTTTGAGTTCAATTCATCCTCAGGTTCAATAACAACAGTTAAATATTCCTCGCCTGTGGACTGATCACTGCACTCCTGTTTCAACTCATGCCCGATATAGCTTTTGTTGATATGATTTGTCAACTTAGTATTTAATTCAGTACTGTTTATAAATGTATGAAGTTAGCCTTTAGTTTTAGAGATATACAAATGGTCTTTCATATCTTAAGTTTTTAATATTTAGTATTATTGACATCGTGTAATTGGTACAGTTTTAATGTATTTATTTTATTTGTATTTGTACCAATTTTATAAGAATATGTTAGGAATTGAAGTGTGATGTCATTTCCTTCTATTGTGCGTATTTAATTGGAGTGTGTCCGAGTATGGTTGATTATTTTTTACTTTTCTCTGAAGAAGCCATACCTTTTGGTGGCGAAAATGCTTGTTATATTAATAAAATTGCGTTAAGTTACTTCACATTTTTGGTGCCTGCTGGTGCAAGGAGTCCGTTTTTCTAACATTACAGCAATACTAATACGTCAGCCGCCAGTCAGGAAGAGTGCAACAGAAACACGAGTGTTTCTTTGATAGCAGCAGAGATGTTTGGGAAGGTGTAGGGAGTGGGTGTCACTACTGATTAGGTGCACATGGAAAGTATAATGGTAGAGTGGGGTGGGGTGGGTGGAACCTAAGGTTGGGTGGGGGAGTGAAGTGAAAATGACTGTAGTGGGCTTCCCATCCTTAGGCCATTTATTACAGACAGCAAACAGATTATGGCTGATGCTCAACAATTAGCAAGGAAACACAAAGTAGAACAGGTTTTCATGCAGTTACTGAATGCAGGCAACAAAAAGTGAATTATGCAGTGTAATCTAATGGTCAGGACTCAGGACAGTGATCAGTCTGGTAAGTGATCCTCAGAGTGCAAGGACTACACCTTTGGGGGGAAGTCACAGTCACTTTCCAGCTTTTGCTATAAATGTAATACAGGACGTAAAGTTGAATAGTAAAACATCATTTTAATAGCATTTTTGCACAGCATCTCCAGTGCTTGGTTATGCAAACTCAGCTGATGGAGGATGCAGTACTCGGTGGTCCTGCTACCTAACGAACTCTTTCACAGTAAGCAGATAATGTACATGACAATCTTGGAGTTCTGACTTGATATTTTAACAACTGAACTCAGTTTAAGTGTAGCTGTTAATGATACGTGATATTTCTAGATATGGGAACTGCCAAGGAAGGCCAGTATTCTGTCAGAAGTTGTCTGAAGGCTCAGACAGCCTTGGTGATGCTGGAATGGTCTCCTATATTACTGTAAGACATTACAGAGAAATAGAAAACCTGACATCTTCTACAACTCCAGATGAACTTCCTGACCTGTCAGGCACCAAAGTCTCTATCCACACCTCAGTACCATGGGGATCTGCCATGGAAAGAGTGAAGGACTGACTCAGCAAGGCAAAATAGAATGGTAACTTCATGTTCTACCCACAGTCTCCTCAGCAGGATATTTTGTGGGTATCATTTATAATATTTTTATTTCATTGTTTGTCGGGTAAGGTCACTAAGTACAAATGTCTCTGTTCGGGGACAACATGGCTGCACTGTCTAGTCATATCGTTAACCAGGTTGTCCAGTTGTGTTGTCCATTTTCAGTGGAGACCTAGAAGCACTGTCTGGTGAAGTGCTTTTCTCAACAGCCACACATTTCACATGCCATAACTGGAGACTGAAGTAATCAAGCCTAGGAATACAGGATGGAGTGTTTTAGCAAGTCTTCTGTACTGTACTTCCAGATATGCTTTAAGAACTGTTGAGGATTTATCAGTGTGAAACCATTTCCTCAGCTGCAGAACAGATTAAATATTCAGCCTGCATTTCTCCTCACATCAAAAGTTAGCTCTGTACCCCCTGCATGTGATCTTCTTATTGTTGTGGACATGCATATAGTGTCCCAGCTCATGGTTGACCTTAAGGCTGCACTTTAAGCCTACAAAGAAGGTGCTGTACTCAGCATACAGCTACTTTGAACTCTGGTAAACTTGGGGGAAGGGGAGGAGAGGCAAGAATGAGTGGGACAAGTCCATCAGAGAATAGGAGAGCTGGTGGCAGTTTGAAGAGCTCCCAGTGAAATGGATAGACCACAACTGAGAAAGTTACTCTTTTTTCCCCTGGGAAGTGTCCAGCTACTGAACTGGAGCAATATGTTCTGGCAACAGCTACAAGGCTGAAGTGTGAACAGTCTTACAACTGACCCTGGAATCTGTACAGAGACACTAAGAGGAATACCAGTAAGAAGTAAAGTCTGTTTGTTTTCAACAAGACTGCAAATGAGTTGACGGCTGTAGTACTACTGTTTTGGGGGGCTATAGTACTAGTGTTTTCAGTGCTGTAGCACTAATGTTTTGGGGGGGCTGTAGTACTAGTGTTTCTGGGGGACTGTAGTACTAGTGTTTTTTGGGGACTATAGTACTAATGTTTTTGGGAGTCTGTAGTACTAGTTTTTTGGGGGATTGTAGTAAACGTTTTTAAGGGGGCTGTGGTACAAGTGTTTTAGCCACATGAGCAAGTTAAGGAACAGTGTCCTCAGTTTTAGTTCAACTGTCAGAATTTACAGGTAGAGGAGATAAACCTAACTGGAGATACTAATATAAATGTATATTATTTAGCCATGTTGCTTGGCAAACACCTGTAGGAGTTGGACATTAAGTAGGGGAGCACCAGTTAGCACCCCCTTGTTTGGTAAAGAATGCATGTATTATAATACCACATGGTAACCATTGAAAATCTCAGGATCAGCATTGCAGAGTCTCAAGATGTGGAGACTGATTGCATATGTAAGTCAAAGATTTTCATTTCTCTGAATAGTCCCTATTCTCTGAGACATGTTCATCTTGGAGTTGGTATATATAAAATTTGGGGGGGGGGGCACAGGGAGGCTTTCTTCCCAGTAAAAACTAGTTTAAAGGAGAAGAGTGATGTTCAGTATTTACTCTTCCAGTATTTTTGGTCTTTTTTTAGCTTCTTGGTACTCAGCAATCAGAGTCTGAGGATTTCAACAAAGAGCCATATCAGATAGTTCAAGCTCTTACTTGGGGGAATCAGGTGCTAATTTAATGACATCCTGAAAGAAGGCAACAACATTGGTAATTGGTGCATAATGATATGGGAGGGTTAATCCAGAGAGTCGTGCTGTGTGGAATGGAGTGGTGTAGCTTGGTGAAGTTTGAAGTGCACTAGAGAGAAACTGAATCCAGATTTTTAGGAAGATCTGATGGGAGGTAGTTGGGCATAACAGCATTATCATGAATGTTGGTCACCTTTAGCCATGTTGGCTTTTTCTTCATCCCACCCCTCCTCTTCTCACAGTCCTAGCTCTACCATAGATAAATGCACCTTGAAGTATAATACAGCAGTCACACCCAACACCAGTGGTCTCTCTAGCCTGCGTGTGTGTGACAAATATTCTTTATTGTCCACTGGACTTGCTGAATGGTTGAAAACTGTATTCCCTGAGTGTGGAAAAAAGATTTTAGAAGTTTTTTTTTATCCAATTCAATGTATGTTTGATTATATGAACAGTTTCATTATCTGAACTACCCTAGGTCCCAATTAGTTTGGATAATCGACTCTGCTGTAGTCAGCTATTCCATACTTGGTATTAACTGTTGCTTCATGGTCTGTATATAGATTCTTCATGAGGCAAATTAGGTGACTCAATATCCACATTTCTCCAAGAACTTGTACAGTTCTTTATGGTCCACACAAAGGCTTTAGAATAATCAACAAAGCATAAATAAATATTTTTCTTGAACTCCCTTGCTTTCTCTGTAATTCAGCAGACACTGGCAATTTGATTTTTGGTGCCTTTACCCCTTCTAAAACCAGTTGGTACATCTTACAGTTCTTGTTCTGCATACTGCGGGAGTATAGCTTGGAGATATTGAGCATTAACTTGTTAGCATGTGAAACAAGTGCAATTGTTCAATAATTTGAGCATTCATTAGCACTGCCATTTTTGGGAAAGGAATATGAATTGACATTTTCCAATCCAATGGTTGCTACTGTTTTCTTCAAATTATGAACAATACTTACTCCATCCATTTGCAAGGTTTTTGAAGAATTCAACAGGAATGCTGTCACTTCCTGTGGTCTTGATATTAGCAAGGTTTTCTATGGTCCATTTAAACTCACCCTCTGGAATGCTTGCTCTGGGGCACAGAACTTGTCGTGCTATCTGTCACTCATTCGTCTGTATTACAAATAATAAGAAGGCTTGTTGTTTCATTCAGATACTTTAATATATACAAGCACATCAGGATGGATAGCCGCGTCATTAAATATGAACTAACTAACTAACAGAGCTTACATTCATGCATGTTCGCATCTCAACAGCTAACTACAAAATGTCAATCAGGCTCGCACATGCTCAGTTTTTATACTCTAGTGCAAGCCCTTGGATAGCTTCTTAAAGGTATATACACAATTATTGATCTACATCCTCCCTCTTAAAAAGATTGCCCTTCATGCAAAATAATATTAGAGATAGGCATGCATCACTATGTACATTAGAAACAAAACACAATGTTCATGTGCAAGATGCTTGATATCTGCTACAGGGTTTAGAGATTCGACCATATCTCGTGACATAATAGTTGGGACTAGATTTAGCAACAGGGATAGTCTTTAGTGCACAACTCCTTTCAGGAACTTCTGGATTCGTTATAGGAACAGGAATGTCCTCTGGAACTTCCTCTGGAATTGGAACACTAGACAACTCACTCTGAGATAAAAGAGTTTTTCTCACAGGCTATTTGCTGTGGTATAGGCTCAGCAACAGGTCTCAAATGCTTCTGATTCCACCTAAAAGTTGTTCTTTCTGATTCTATAATGTACAGTCTTGGCTTCGGACCAATATTCTTCAGGACACCAATCCGATCATGACCTTTGGATGTCTGCATCCTTATCACTACTCCCTCTCTTAATGGATTGAGTAGTTTGCTGGTCTTATCATAACAGGACTTCTGGGTTAGGTGATTCTTCAACAGATTGTCTTTCACTGATCTGGTGTTCTGGACAGATGGAACCAACAATTGACTACTGAGTGCTAATGTGGTTCTGGTTTGTCTCGACGGAAGTCTCTGAGTAGGTGAACCAAGATGTTTATCTCAAGGAATGTTTCTGAGATTCAGGAGATTCAGAAAAACATCACTATTATCTCATTTTGACTTCTCAAGTAACTGTTTTGCACTTTGAACTGCTGTTTCTGCCAAACCATATGACTGCGGGTACTCTGGACTACTTGTGACATGAGTAAAGTCCCATTCTTCTGCAAATGTTTTGAACCGTTGGATTGTAAACTATGTGCAATTGTCTGAAATAACTTTGCGCGGACTTCCATATACAGCAAAATGACATTTAATCTTAGTAATGACTCCATTGGATGCTAGGTTAGGAAACAAGTAAATCTCAAACCACTTGGAGTAAGAGCCTACTAACACCAAATAATGTTGACTATTCCACTCAAAGATATCAGTGGCTACTGCCGACCAAGGTAGTTCCGGAATCTGGTTAAGCTGAAGTGGTTCTTTCTGTTGATGAGGCTTTGTACTATTACATACTGAACAAGAAGAAAGTGCTCTCTCAATGTCTTGTGACATAGAAGGACAAAATACTATCTCTCTCATCTTTGTCTGGTAGATTCGGTTCCTAGACGACCATAATGCAAGACAGTAATGCACTCAGGTTGCAAGGACTTTGGAACAGTTACTTTTGGACCTTTCCTTATGATACCTTTGTCAGACAAAGTGTCATCTCTGGAGAATAAGGTTGCAGTTCTTGAGGTAAACCTGATTGCTTTGATGGCCATCCTTGATTGACAAAGTGGTTGAGCCATTGTTAACTTGGATCTGTGGTTGTGTGTTCTCTCAGCTCATCAAGACATGTGGAAGAAAAATCTCTCACTTGCATGACTTCAGAATCATCAAGCACTTGAGAACCTGGATTACCATTCCGTTCAGTGGTATTTCTGGGTGATCTGGATAATGTACCAGCAAGATAAAGAAGTTTGCCTTTCTTGTAGATAAGATTGCAACTGTACTTTTGCAGTCTTAGCATCATACTTTGCAGTCAGGCTGGAGCTAAATGCATTGGGGTACTCAGGATAGTGACTAATGGTCGGTGGTCTGTACTCAGGATAGTGACTAATGGTCGGTGGTCTGTACTCAGGATAGTGACTAATGGTCGGTGGTCTGTTTCAGTCTGGAAAGGTTTACCATAAACATAATCATGGAACTTCAAACATCGACACACAGTTGCCAAAAGCTCTTTCTCGATCTAGGCCTACTGCTGTTCAGTTTGGGTGAGAGTTTTCAATGCCTTGGCAACAGGTTCATCCTCTTGTAGAATAACTGCACCAAGTCCAAATTTCAAAGCATCACAAGAAAGTGCAATTGGTTTGTGAACATCAAAGTATCTGAGCATCGGCAGACTGGCAATTCTCAGCTTCAGGACATCAAATGCTCTTTGGTGTTCCTCTGGCCAACACCAGGTTACATCTTTACTTGTCAACTCTCTGAGTGGTGCTGAAAGTTGGCACAAGTCTGGAATGAACTTGCCTAGGTAGTTGACCATGTCAAAAAAAGTTGCAGGGCTTGAACATTGTCTGGAGCTGGCATCTTGAGAATGGTTGATTGCTTTGAAGGTTCTGGTCGTAGGCCTGTACTCATAAACAAATGACCAACATAAGGAACTTCTTGTAGCCTGAATTTGCATTTCTGTGCATTGAGCTTAAGATTCACTTGACATGCCCTTTCTAGAACTTTTCTAAGGTTTCTGTCATGCTCAGCTTCATCACAACCTCCTACTAGTATGTCGTCTACCATGATAGCACAAGGATTCCCAGAAAAAAATTTGCTCCATTGCACGCTGAAAGACTTCACTTGCAGAATTTATCCCAAATGGCATTCTCAAAAATATGTACCTGCCAAAGGGAGTACTGAATGTAGTGAGCAATGAGGATTTTTTGTCAAGCTGAATTTGCCAAAATGAACTCTTTGCATCTAAGACAGACAAAATAGTGGCATTTGGCATCAAGGCTGTGACTTCTTCAATTGTGCACACTGGATGATGAGGTCTTTTTAGCACTTTGTTCAAATCTCATGGATCAATACATATTCTGATGTCATCTGAGTTTTTCTTTTGAGCTACCACCATGGAAGATACTCATTCAGTTGCAGTTTCCAATGGACAAATTAACCTTGTCGCACCATTTTATCTAACTCAGCTTTGATGCTGTCCTGCATGGCTATTGGAATGTTACGTACTGGCCTGATAACTGGAATGACTTCTGGGTCTAACTTTATGGAGTACACAACTGGAAGTTTGCCAAGTTTGTCTTGGAAAAGATCAGCATAGGTAGAAAAAAATGTGCTGGGCAAAATTAGAGTAGTGGTCTTTTAAGCTAACATGACGGACTTCCTTATTAAATGAAATCAGTCCCATTTTTAAAGTCTTTGAGCCCTAATAATGACTGAACATGCCTCTTGACCACATAAAATAATAAATCATAGCTCCTTCCTGCAGAGCAACATGAAAGTATAACTGAGCCTTCGGTTTGAAATTCTTTACCTTGATAGGCAACAAGCTTCACACACCTTGCCAAATCAAGCTTTTCACCTTTACATACTCTTGCAAATGTTTCTGCAGACATGACATTGCACTTAGAATCTGTATCATCTTTAAGCTCTGTGGGTTTGTCATTTATCCAAACAGTACAAAATACTTCATTCTTACCTGTTAAATCTACTGCACTGACCATTTCATGAAGTACTGACACACCATCAACATAAAGAGTAGAGTTGCCGCAGTCTAACTGATCAACTTGTTTCTTAACATGTTCCCTTTTAATAAAATAGTGTGGGCCTTTTGATTTAGAAAATCTTTTGAAGTGATTCCATTTATTACATTTGTGGCATTGTTGATAAAAAGGTAAACACTTTCCCTTTTAGATTCATGATTACCACCACAGTTATGACAGGTGGAAAAGAAAGTGGGTGGAGGCCCATGTTTTAAGTGTGCTGACTCACTCTTGTGCTTCACTGAGACTATGCGAAGTCTGGAATTTGCTAGAAAGTTTTGGGGTTTACCAATAGGTGTGGCCATGTGCTTGGGCCTGTTTCTTTTAACCACATGCTGCATGCTATCAATATGAGCTTTATCACTGTGCCTTCTAGAGCTGCTCTCATTTGTAAGTATATCTGTGTGCTTTTCTGTGAGCTTGTATATCTGACAAATCTCAATGGCCTTGTTCAAAGTTAAATCACTGTCATGAAGCAAAATCTTTCTCACAGCATCATCTTTTATACCACACACGTTTGTCCTTTATCAATTCATCCCTTACGTCACCCAATCTGCACGTTTTAGCTTTACTTCTCAGATCAGTTATATACCATGCAAAAGTTTCACTAGGCTTTTGATCCCTTGTGGAAAATAAGTGCCATTCCACTGTAACATTTGTCTGGGGGCTACACATTTCTCTAAATTTACATTTTTAGCACTCTGGGTCCTCCCTTGACTCAGCCTGTACAACAACATGATGGTTTCCTCCCTCGCCAGCATAAATAGCAGGTGTATACACAAATGAGTGCTCCCCTTCTATGGCTTCTGACCCAGCTGAATTAAGGAGAATAAATTCCTTTGTATGGTCATCTTTATCAGAAAATGCAGCCTGTATGAAAATGTTATACGCTTGCTCAAATACTCTCGAATTCTCAGCAATATTATTGTCAAATACAAGTGCACTGGGCTTTCAAAATCTGTCTGCCTTGTCCATAAAGTATACACAAACACACTGAAAATATAGTCCTTGTAATTATGTATGAACAAACTGTTTTGTGAGCTTGTAACAACATCCAAATGCACAATAAACTCTTCAAAATACTTAAGTTTGTGAAATATGCTCTGTAATGGCTGTACTTTGCAAAATATGATTTGTAATGGTTGTACTGTGCAAAATAACTTTATTGTAACACTGCACAAACATATAAACACTTTATACACTTCTGAAAACTTTGATGTCTTTGCTTAATGTGAAAATACATATGCTTTGCAAACAATGCAGTTTTTTCCCTTTATTTTATTCATTTTATGCAATCGGTCTTTATTTCAAACATTTTCCATAGTAATTTGAATATTTTTAACAATATTGTACATATTTGTTTATGTGAAAATTATTTAATGCATTCTGTATGCCTCGTTTCATGTTATGCAAATAAGAAATAGTGCTGAGCAAGTTTTATACCTGAAATTCATTTCTAACCTGTTTTACAAAGTATGCACAGTTTTGGGATGGTCCACTGCTGTATATTCCACCAACATCTGGGTAAGTGCCTTAAATCATTTTTGTCAAGCCATTTTAAACTTCATGCCCCTTTAGTATGCTGGCTCTGAATTCAGTCCCTTTGACTATGTCGTTTCTGATACCATGATCTTTTGGATATGCCACTTCTGTTGCCATGTCACTCGTTCTTCTCTATTACAAATAATAAAAAGGCTTGGGGTTTTGTTCAGATGCTATAACATATGCAAACACATCAGGATGGACAGCAGCATCATTAAATAAAAATGAGCTAACAAACAGAGCTTACGTACATACATACATGTTCACATCTCAACAGCTAACAACAAAATGGCAGTCAGACTCGCACGTGCTCAGTATTTATACTCTAGTCCAAGCCCTTGGATAGCTTCTTAAAGGTACATACACACATATTGATCTACACTATGTATCAGTGATGTCATAGTTCTGTATATTGCTGATCCTTCTTATTAATAATTTCTCCTGCCCCCCCCCCCTTTGCCTTTATCATGCCCATTTTTTACTGGAAGTTTCCCTTAACATAAACAATCTTCTTTAAGAGATCTCTTACCTTTTTAGTTTTCTTAACATCTTCCATTTTTTGCACTGCTTGTTTAAATACACCATCTTATCAATTCTGGTCACTCACCGAAACTCTGTTTACAATTTGACATATTTCGCTGTCTCCATTCCCTTCCTCAGCTATATATTTAAGGCCTTCACAGACAGCTATTTTGTCTTCTAAATCTTCTATTTGGAATTTTTTGTTGCAACATCCTGGACAAAATGACATATTGACCATAGTTCTTCAGGTACTCTATCCAACAGATCAAATCTCTTACACCTATGCTTTATTCCCACGAGATGCTCATATGGAATATTGTTTATTTATTAATTACTTAGCCTTTGTTTACTGGGAAAGTCAGACTTGGAAAGAAGCCAATTTTCAGTGGAAGCCTGGGGAGAAACCCTCTAGACATATGTCTTTGCAATTGGGAGGAAACCAGAGTACCCAGAGAAATCCCCCTTGAACGCAAGAAGGACATGCAGACTCCGCACAGAAGGCACTCCAGCGAAGAAGTAAACTGGAGAACCTCTTGCTGTGAGGTGACAATGTTACCGCTGCACCACTACGCCATCCAAGAACTCAGAAATATTGTTGAGCTTGTATATAGTTGTCCTGGAGGCTTTTTTTGTTTTCTGTAATCTGATTCCAAACATTGTGATGTAATGCTGATGGCCCACAACACAGACAGCTACAGATCTTGATTTTGTTGAACGAATAGAGCTCTTCCATCTTTGGCTGCAAAGTATACAGTTAATCTGAGTTCAGTATTGACTATCTGGTGATATCCACATGTAAAGCAATCTTTCAAGTTGTTGAAGGATGCTTGCTCCAGTGAATTACTTTGGCAGAATTCTGTTAGACTATGCCCATTCATTTCTTACCCCAAGATCACTGCAGTTGCTATCTGACTGCCAACTTTAGCATTCCAATCACCTATAATGAATGTAATATCCTCTTGGTGTTATTTCCAAATGCACTATTATCCTAAGGAAATAAATCATCATCTTCCTCTTCATCATCTGTAGTCAGTGCTTAAAATTGTATCACTCTAATACTCAATGGCTTATCTTGTAGTCTGAGATCATTCTACCAGTTTTGGGTTGTAACCAAGCCTTGATTTTGACACCCTTTTATTAATTATGTGGACTACTCCATTTCTTCTGCCAGATAAGATTTTTTCTGATGTAAAATAACCCAACGCATTTAATTTCAGTTCACCGATTCCCATGATGCATCCCATTTTAGTTCACTAACTCCCACGATATTGATGTCATCTCATCTTTAACCACAAGTTTACCTTGGTTCGTAATTCTTACATTCCAATTTCTAGTGATGCATACTTCATTAAAGGACCAGACTTTCTTTTCTTCTCTAAGCACCTCTGCAGACAGGCATTCTGGCTCCCTACAGAAATGTCACAATTCACAACGCCAAGTCACAAATTTGCAGAGAGAAAAAAGACTGAAATATAGAAGAGTGAATACTGAACATTGATTTTTTTTCTTTTAACTTGTTTTTGAGGGGGGAAGGCCCTCACACAATCAATGATCGACTTTCAGAATGCCGACCATGTAAAATAAACATAAAAGCACAACAAACACTTACCTTAAACTGTTACCAGGGGGGCTATGCCCCCCTGCACCCCCCCCCCCGTGGGGGTTCCACACCAAAATCACTATACTTCAGAAAAAAAGAGAATATTCCCAGAAATGGCAATCTTGGACTTAGTATAGGTAAATCCAGATGTTCGGTCATTCAGTCTCCAAATTCCTGGACTTTGCATTGTGAGTCTCACTGATTCAAACTTTTACCAGGCATCATTTTGGCCATGTTATACACATTAGCCCTACTCAAACCTGCCCTCTACTCTTCCGCAGTAATATACTGGACAGCTTCAGATCGGAGGAACTCAGCTTCCACTGTCATGTTGACATGTCTCTGATTGCTTTTTGTATATACGTTTTTATTTTTTATATTCTCCCCACTTCTTGCTGACCACCAGCTCTACGCCTCCAGTCAACTCATTTGGTCCTTATAGAGCAACAGCTGACCTTGGAGGCTAAAACCTATGCAGCCCTTGCAGGGTTCTATTTAGGTTCTTACTCTTCCCATCCTATTGGTGGCTGATGGGGTACCTGCATCAACAAAAGGCTTCCTTTGTTTCCCCTTGCATGAAAGTGCTCCCACCCATTTGTTAGTATAGGCTGCCACCACTGGCTATGTAGGCCAACCCATATCTTTTGATATGGCTGTTTTGCCTGAAGCCTCCATCTGTATGTGGCAAAAAAGCTACTGACTACTAGTCCCTCCCACCAAGATATGTCAGCTGATTTTTGCTGCTCACATCTATTCTCTCTTGCCCAGCTCTTCCAATGCCTGATCCTCTAATCAAACTTACGCCATCTGGACAGCAGTCAGGTCTTTAACCACAGAGCCAGGACTCCACAGGGTTTTCTTGGTGGATATTCTGGGATGGATTACTATTACCTTCTTTAGTAAACTGTATTTAATCTGATCTCACTGTAACAGCCTGTCTTGGATATCCCTATCCAGTATAACCCATAGGTGATCTAGGATAAACAAGCCCATTCACCAGCACAAGGTAACTGTCCAGCACAGAAATGGATCATCTGGTAGACAGCTATTACTAGAACAGGAAGAAGAAAAAAGATGCCATATGTACCACTACAGAAGGTGGTAAACCTGAGAAAGAATTGTGATGTTAATGATTTTTTGTTCAGCCACAAAGGAAAGGTAGCTAGTTTAAATTCTGATAAGACACAGTAGAAAGTAAACTAATCCAGGTATTACAATTACAGCTTCAAACTACTTACTTTTTTAGATAATGTATATTTTTTAGATATGTATGCACAAAAGGCCTTTCTGAAGCAGTGTTACAAATTCAAAGACAAAGTTGAACAAACAAGAAATGCTTGGGTGCTTAAGGCATGAGTTCTAAGGCACAAAGATAAAACTGTGACTGAAAAGATCCTGGAACAATTAGCATCCCAAGCACTGCAGGAGGTGGGCAGTGAATTTACATGTGAATGACAAACACCAGTTCAGCCAGTTTAGAAAGAGGAAGGCAGCTTGGTCCAGTACACTGCTAACACTCCATGCAGAACATGTCTCAGGACAAGTAGAACAAAGACTGAAATGTATGCACCCACCAAGAAGTATGTCTGCACACTGTAGATGGCATTAGGTGTTTGTGGAAGTGAGTGTATACTGTGGATTCTTCATGCATCGGATGGTTATAGGAGAATTAGGGGTTAGACAAACACAATCCCTTTGAATGCTACTTAGATTACAGTATCTCCTACTAACTGTCTCTTACCAAACATGAGGAGTGAAGACATACCTCTAAACTGTCCAGATTTTTATAAAAGTCTAGATGTATGCCTATTATTTTTGTTCTGTTATTGATAAAGTTTGTGGATTTCTGGAATATCATTGAAGACTGAAATCAGTAAATAATGACATGTATTTGAGTTTCAGACTTCGTATCTTTCAAAAATGCATGCTGACACAAATCCTATTATTCTAACAACTGTGTATAAGATCAATATATACAATCTTTCCCTGATGTTGGGTCTTTGTCCCCCATTATTTTTAGTTTTGTCAGAAGTTTCTTGTGCTTAGAGGATGAGACATATCAGTAGAGGAATCTAGGGGAACAAAAAATACTAATGTTAGAAGAAGGACACTTAATTAGCAATAAGCAAGCCCATAAAAAAGTTATAAAAAGCACATAAAACAAATACCCCTCAGAGTATCACTGCATTTTATAAGGTAATAACACCAATAATTTAAGTGTGTTCAATTGGGGGTAGTTTATTTCACCAAGTTTATTCCTGGGTTCTGCAGGAAACATGAATGTCAAATTGTGAGACAGGACAACACACCTTTACATGCACAACAGTTCCTGGAAGTTCTCATTGCTAGGAAGAAGGGGACTCATTATTGTAAGAGTACCCCGGCAGAGGGAACAAAGGTGGGCAAAGTATCCTTATCGTATCTTTGTTCATAACTGAGGGCAGTGTCAGATGGGGGCAGTGTCAAATATGCTGCAATGTCCCGGTGGCTTTTGGGGTTTCTTTTTTTACTTCAGAAACCTGAACTAGAACATGAAAAGGAACAACAGATTTGGACATTTCTGATGGGAAAGGGCTAAGCCTGCTAGGCTGCCACGTTTCAGCATCCAGTGTGATTATACAAGACATAAGGGCCCAAGAAAATGGTAGCAAACACTGCCCGGTGGCAGCCTGGAACATCAATGGGGCATACAATGTCAAAAAATAAAAAAAGAAAATGAACAAATAATGGAACAGTGTCAAAAAGTTCAGAGACTAAGGTATGGGTGTAAGAAAAAAAGACAAAAAAAAGACGAAAAAAAAGGAATGCACAAAAAGCAAAGCCAAAAAGAATGCCTTGTGATGGAGTAGCCAGTGGGCAGAAGAAAGTGTATGTGTATGTACAGACAGGGTCAGGAGGGTATGGGCAGAGATACTATGTTTCTACGCGTTTTAGGTTATTTGCTACCCTTCCTGTGCAAATGATGGCTGCAGCAGCAACAACAGGACAAGGGAACAGGTGGCAGCAGTTCTTAAGGGTGCTGGCAGCCTACTGAACCAAAACATGTGGAAACAGTGTAGAAGCAGTGAGTAATGTCCAGGGGGACAAAGACATGACATGACAGGAGGGAGCAAGAGGAGGAGGGGGCAAGGGGTTAGGCTGTATAAAGACTTATAGCAGAGTGACAACTGGCCAGTCACTAACTCCATGCACACTGTTTAGATAGCTTAAAAAGAAGCAGAAAGGGAGGAGGTGAGTACATGCGTGTGTTATTTGTACTAAAGAGGCACAGTAAAGTGGAAAATGGGACAACTGCAATGAACTGGAGCACAGTACAGTAGGAAAAAATGGTAGTGCTCTGGATGTGATGGCACTGGTCAACAATCTTTCAATTTACCCAGTTTGAAGACTAGTGTCTGAGACACCACGTATATAAGTAAGCAGCTTGCAAGCACATCACAGCCATCCAATACTTGGCCATTATGGGTGTGATGGCAGAGTGATACCCAAGTCGTGAAAAAGAGGGTGACAAATAATCAAATATGTGGGTCCCACAAAATAAAGAATACAGACACAAAAGATGGGTTTCCCAAAAGAACCTGCCATTGGATTTGTATGCATTTGGCTGATATGATGGAGGGGGATGTACTGGGTTCTTCATGATAAAGTAGTAACGCATGTGGAGAAAATGACTGCTAGGATGTATAATGACCTCAAGCACAGAAAATTAAATCCTTTACTGAGAATGGTGAGGGCATGATGACCCTTTAGTTACTGACATCTCAGTGTCCACTGGAGTACCTTTGCATATATGCAAGTTAGTGGGACTGTGAATATGGTGGTCACCGAGAGGACCAAGAGGCACCACAAATGTGAGCCTTAACACCTCCCATTCCTGTTGTCTCCCCTATAATGCCAAATTCATGAATTTCATGTAAATGACAGTAACTTAAGCTATCTAACCCATTCAGATAAAGTGAATCCTCTGCATTGAGAACAGAAACAAAAAGGCCGCAGAAATACCTCACTAAAAGAATCACAGGCCTAAAGCAGATGCCCTACGCTGACTGCCTTAAAAAACTCCAGCTATACTCTGTCGCATATCGTCTACTCAGAGGCGATCTCTGATTAACATACAAGTCCATATCAAACCCAGAGCTGTTGGACATGCTACACTTAAAGAAATCCCAATCCCTCTGAGCCACATGCTCCAGGGATCTAAACTGGTCATCACAATAAACAAAACATGCTGGAGGGATAGGTTCCTGACCCAGAGACTCCCCAGACTCTGGAATAGATTGCCCATACATGTCAAGCAGAGTGCCTCTTTGGTCCTCTTCAAAAGGAACCTTGACAATTGGATGGGAGAAAGGAAATTCACCCCGGGGATCACGTCAGTCTCCCTTGCTAGACAGGGGTCCAGGGAAGTAAATAGTGTGGGAAGAAATAGACAGGGAATTGTTATGGCTAGTCTTGTATAGGCCCTAGGGCTGATAGCCTAGTACCAATCTATGAACCTATGAACCTATGGAGCTAGCAGGAGCTAACTGTCTAAACATAGGAACAATGGAAGGATCCTCCCCTGGAAAGCTTCTACTTCTTAGTCAACATATTGAAGGCAGATATCAGGCCAAAGGCAGCAACGGAGACTTATAACGGCACTGAACAACACTAACTGTAGGACTTTTCTGTGGTGCTCAAATGCACTAATGTGCAAACAGGCATCCATCATGTCCAGGACACTAGAGCAAAGGCATGACATTCTAAATAGTCAATATGCAGAGCCCTATGCAGTAGATGTGTCACATGATGCAGTAGATGTGTCACATGATAAAGTCTTTGAAGTCCAAAATTAGATGCAATCTGATCTTCTTTAGAGTTATAGAAAGATGGCATTAAAAATCCCTCTCCTTTTTCCAGTGACACAGTGGAATCTATGGCCCCGTTGAGAAGTAAAATAGGACCTAAGACAACCAAAATATGGCCTCCTGATGCATTTACAAAACCCATCAGCCAACACTGATGGCTCTTCAAGATGAGACAGATTTTGAGAACCAGGTCTTGTGGGCAGGCAGTCTTGTTTGGTAGCCAAAGACTGCTGCAGTTTTCATCTACCAGATTTATCAGAAGTCTATTAAGAGTAAGACTGTCTAGTACTTAGGCACTCTTAGGGCTCTTCTCCTTAGGACGTTGGGCTGATTTAGATGAAGAAATACTGGTGGACAGTGGTACAACTGGGGCCTTCATCAGCAGTCACTGCCAGTTTTCTCTCTCTTTTTTAATTTCTCCAAATGTTTAGTTTTTTTCAATACCGTAGCAGGAATGGGCCCCCACAATTAAACCATGGTGTTGCTAGAGCTCCTTAAATCAGTTTTGTTTCAGTCTTTGATGTTTGTCAAGGCATCAGTGATGTAGCCTGATTTGCCACCTTCTCCTGTAAAAGGGGCATTCACAATAATCTGGCAAAGGTGTTCCTTGAAGTTGAGAAGTGGAATAGAAGCTGATAGTTCTACAAGTTGAGATTGGGTTACCTGTGCTGGTAACACACAGAGGTATGCTGGGAAGTTCATTATTATTAGTCTTGCTGCCCCCAATACCACTGGAACTACATGGGTGCCCTTAATCCAGGGTCTATATTATATCACTGAATGCTTAAAAAAGTGAACGATGAATAATCAAACCCATGTAAGCAAAAGCTTACAATCTCGAAAGCTCAGAACAGCGATTTTTTTCCAAGGGAAAAAAAATCGCTGTTCCAAAAAAAAATTGAAATAATACATAAAGTGGGGGGCTTTGCCCACCACACCCCCAATGTGGAAGGCTGTGCCCCCCACAGCCCCCCTACTTAAATATACCAACTCAAAGCTCGCACTACAGTGCTGAAAATGACAAAGTAATGGAAGCGGCGAAGCAATTTCTTTCCCTAGGAAAGAATTTGCTTAAAAGCCACTTCACTATTTTGCCTTTTTGTTGTTTTAAGTTCGACCAAGACGCATTCAATATAATGCATTTTCGGTCATCTACTAGGAACCCCTTAATCCATACAGCTTCTCCTTCTTCTTGCATGTCTAGATATTTTATTTTCTTCTGTCTTTCAGTAAATAAGACACTATAAATGCTACATGCAGCTATTTTAATACTTGTTGCTTTTGTCCTTTTCTCCACATCTAAAATATCTGGTTTTCTTGCTTCTACTTTCTCAACAAACTCTTTGTACATCCCTCCAGAAAGCTGTACTTCCAACCATTTTTCACTTTTTCACACTTGTTTGGCTGCATTGTTCCATTTATAATGCCTCACAGCTGTATCTCCTGTTGTTCACTCGACTTGACTGGAGTGCACATGTGTATACTGATAGATTTCAGCACCTTCACTAGACATTGCCCGTTCGATTCTCAGTTAGAGCGTCTTCTGTGTGGCGACATGCGTGAACGGGCATTCCTTCATTGAAGGTTGTGCATTAGGCCTGGCAAGCCAGCACATAAAACTCTACTGCCAATCATTAGCAGACCGGAGTTCCGCTGTGGCGACCCCTAACCGGGAAAAGCCGAAAGACACAAACAAACTGCAGCAGCCATAGAAAAACACTCCTCTTTTACTTCTGTTTCCTCCCCCAGCAGAAACTGTGCACCCCTTATCTTCAGGATATAAAAATGCTAACATGCGCATGCACGAACACACACACACACACACACACACACACACACACACACACACACACACACACACACACACACACTATTTTTGTAAATAATCACTTTGTACACTTTATTCTGTGCCTTGTCCCACAAGAATCACAATCCATGTAAGGACACATTACTGCTTGCTAGCTGCATAAGGGCACACAGCATTGTTTGTCACTTTTATGTTGCATCTTACCCGGATACTGCATATTGAAATTATATTACATTGTTGGTTTTATTGCTGAAGAAGTGTCATTCATTGTCTAAAATGAGGAATATGGCTCCAATACCTTTATGCCATATCTGTGTAATACCTAGTTGAACATATGTCTGTTTCTCTCTTTGAAAAACTGCTTGTGCTGCTCTCATTTAATATCTGCCCCTGACACTTTCTAATTACCCCTATGCACTTTAGTCTCTGATCCCTTTCCCTTATTCCTTCGCCTCCTTTTGAACTTGCACATGTGCACAGATATAATCCTCTTATCCCCCTCCCATTTAGTTAACTCTCCCTATTGCTCCTAACTTAACTGTCCCTTATCTTTTCTCTTAACTGTGTTCTCCACAGTGATGTGCTGCTCCATGCAGTGAAAAATGAAGATACAGGCCAGATGTATTTGCAGCCAGTGGCAGAAGTGTGCCTTACATCCTGGATAGATTTCAAACCATGCTCCCCAAATGCACACACACACATGCATGCACACACACTTCTTTGGACCACACATAAATGCTGATTTCAGACCATTTGTACTACTGTCATTATAATCCATGAATGTCCAAGCCTATCAATTATATCCACTTGCGTGTGTATACCTCTAATATCCAATTGTGATAAAACAATATTCACAATAAAGCATTCTAACCTGCTTTACACACACATGAATACTTGTCCTGCAGTGCTAAATCAAGCAATGCTTGACTTCATCATGACAGCTAAGGTTAGCCACCATCATCCACAGGAGCCCCTGTGCCCAATAAGTATCAGCCCGTTGTTGACTGTGTTACTCCTCAGACGTCTGAGTGTTATGAAAATATGCAATTATGGATAGAACAATGGATTTCAGGTTTGTTTCACACAAACACACAGTTGTCCAAGTATTTTAGTTTTTTTCACACAAATGAGCATTATTCCTTCAATGCCACTCTGTTTAAATGGAAAAACAAGGGTGTAAATTACTTTCATCTGCTGACAAACCCCACCCCAATTAGCAGTTATAGCCTCTTTACTAAGTACAGCTGTCTGTGATAAAGAAGTAATATTTCACAAACTCTTACCACAAGAATAAGGGATAAGGGCCCAGAATTATGGACAGACTATAAATATTGCTTTTATATACTTAGAAAGTTGCCACAGTAACTTTGTGCATTGGCATGCATTTTCTGTAGGATAAAAAGTCTAAAACTCAAATGTCTGTCACTATCAAGTGGCTCCAATTGTTAACAACTTGCCAGCAAACTTCAGATTATGTGAGGGACAAGCAAAAAACATAAGGCAAAATCAGTGGTATTCTGCAAAATTAAAAACAGTTGAGAACTATGTTATTTCAACTTTGTTTCATGTAAATAGCAACAAGTGTTTCGACTTATTTCACAAAAACACATTAGTCCTGCAAAGCCAGATGGTTAACTGAACAAGCAAACATGGGGTAGGTAACTTTCATAAATGGACAGCATCTATCCAGTAGTTATAACCACTTAATTGTGAATGTATTATCTGATTGTGATAAAAAATAATATAGTTCAACCTCTTAGTGGAAGAATCAGGGATAAAGCAAAAAAATTAATGTGGGACAAAGACAGAAAAGCAGGAATTTTTTTAAAGTTGTTGTTGCGTCTTTCGGCTTATCCCAGTTAGGGGTCACCACAGCGGAACTCCGGTCCGCTAATGTTTGGTAGTGGATTTTTACATGCCGAGTTACCAGCCCAGACGCACAACCTTCAACAAAAGCATGCCCATTCATGCATGCCTCCACAGAGAAGATGCTCTAGCTGAGAATCGAACGGGACAACGTCTTGCTGTGAGGCGATAACGCTAAGTATTGCTCTTATATACACAGCATGTCGCTACAATAACATTTTTTGTATTGGCATGCATTTGCTGAAGGATATGAAGTCTGAAAACTCAAATAATTGTCATAACTTAGCGAGTACAAGCCTCAATGATTTGCCAGAAAAACATAAATTTTATGAGGATCAGACCAAATATCTGAGGTAAATTCAAGGACATTCTATGAAATCTGGGACAGTTTCAACTTTATTTCACACAAACAGTATTCAGAAAATAAATATTCCAACTTATTTTACATAAATGCATCCTAGCCCTGTAAAGCCTGACATCAAACTGAGTAAACAACATAAGGTTAAGTTGCTTTCATCCACAGCCAGAACCCCCCCCCATTCAGGAATGCAATCCTCAATAAATTGCCAGAAAATCACAAGTTTAATGAGGTGCAGACCAAAAGTATAATGCAAAGTCAGGGATGTGGCATCAGGAATACTTTTAACTTTGATTCACACAGACAGAAAACAGAGAAGAAATATTCCAACTTATTTAATGCAAATACTCACTAGTGTTGTAAAGCCAGATATTAAAATGAGCAAATAACAAAAAGGTAAGTTGATGTCATCCAGTGCCAGTCCCCTCCTTATTTAGTGATTGCAATCCTCAGTGATTTGCCAGACTAACAATATTAGGCAATGTCAGGCATATTCTGTGAAATCAGGGACAGCATCAGCTTTGTTTCACTCAAGCAATAGCCAGAGAATGAACATTCCGGTTTATTTCTTAAAAATGTATACTGGTCCTGTAAAGCACGACTGTAAAAGAAACGAATGACAAGTGAATGAGCTGCTTTCATTCATAGCCCATTCCCCCCCATTTACTGACGGCAGTCTTTAATGTTTTGCTTGAAAAACCACAAAGAGGCACGGATGAAAAATAAGATGCAAAATCAGGAACATTCAAACTTTTCTTCACATAAACAAAACACAGAGAGTAAATATTCTAACTTATTTCACACAAATGCATATTAGTTCTTAAAATCAGACTTTAAACTGAGCAAATGACAAGTCACTTTCATCTACAGCTTGTCCTCCCATTTCTGCCCTACCTTGAGAGCACTGACCTAATTCAGGGTGTTTCATGCATTTGTACAAAGGTTGATGTTATATAATACAAGGCAGTGGTAGTTAGATGTAATCTTCAGTTTAATAAGCACAGGGTAGTAAGCATTATACTGTTTGTTAGACTAGCTTTTTAATAATTGAAACTGCCTTCTTGTAAGTGGTGGAACAGTTATTATCCAAATTCACTTCTTGCCCTACTAGTGGGTTAAGTTTTATTCTGTTGCATTCCGAGAGACACTACATGTTATTGATTGACTGCCTTTGTTAACAATGAATGGAGACCAAATCTGCCTTCTCCATACCAGAGCTCAACAACAGGGCTAGAGGCACACACCCTAATGGGAAATCTGGTGACTTTGCATAAGACCGTAACTACATATGGAAGTTAAGCATCTCAGAACAAATAAACTACCCATGAATGATAGGCATGTAGCAGTAATGATCTAAGTCATTAGTCTGAAATAAAATTCCCAAGCTGTACTTTCTACTCTGTGAATTATGCTAGTCAGTGAGGCCTGCCTTTCATATTGGGATGACAACATTAAGGTGTCCAAGAAAAAAAAAACATCTCAGTTTCTTGTGTATATTACAACCTGCTTGAGAGGATAAGCCTTACAAGTGAAATGCAAAAACAGAATATCACTTTTCCAAATATTAATCTTAATGACATAAGAAATAATATACCCACTCACGATGATGATCTTTATGAGGAAATGCCTGTCATTATTTAGTGACTGCAATCCTCAACAATTTTCCAGAAAACCACAAATTTTACAAAGAATACACCAAAAACATCAGACAAAATCATGAAGAGAGTGAGCTAACTATACAGATTAGATATGTGAATCATAATGTATTTAGCTAACTCCATTTTATTCAAACACACTGTGATGCCCCCGCACTGGCCCAGTAATCAAGGAGCATCAATCTTTACCACTAACACCAGTGAGGGATGTGCACATTGGGAGGATAACAAGTATACACACAGTAAACTTCAATTTCCATTAAGAGCACAAAGAGATCACAGTCAGTCTGGGGTTGCTTTCTCTCTCTTTATCCAGATGCCCAGTAAGACTCCCCACTGGCATAGCTATAAGGTTAAGATCTCAGCCGAGTTGTCAAGCCAAAACCTCCAGCACTTTCTCTGTCCAACCAGTGCTTTGTGACCCTACCCAAGTAGTTGACACACACATGCACACACACACACACACACACACACACACACACACACACACACACACACACACTTTGAGATTTGATTTAAATACAAACACACAGACATTCCTGGGGAAGGCTGGCACAGGTTCACTAGCTATGTCCCCTACTGCCCAGACCATACTTTAGTACCAGCTGCCACAAACCACTCATCAGCTACTATAAGGCCCTTCCCAAAGGGTGACCAATTCTACTGTGCAATGTTACTATTACCCAAATGGTAATTGTGACCAAGACTAAGGCTATTTAAGAGTGTCCTGTACAGTGTCACCAAATACATGCAAGTACTCTGAGAGCATAAATATCTCTAAACAAACCAGCCACAATTAAAAGGATTAAATATATTTAATAATAAATATTAATAAATAATAAAAGTACAAGACAATACTCAATGACTCAACACAATGACAAAAGAGTTCAGAATCACAGGAAATATTTTGAAACAACATAGCTGGACAGTCTCACATAAATACAGGAAACATCTAGACTAATCTTACTATATTCCTATCTATCTCTATGAGAAACTATGTTCTAAATAACTTGCTTACAGAGCAAGACAAGTGCTGATGAGAGGATGTTGTCAGATCCAAAATACTTATCTCTCAGATGTTTTGCCTAGAACTGGAAATCATAAAACTGTTAAACACTTTTACCTTGGAAACCTGTAATTATTTCTGTTTCCAGACAACAGAAAGAATTTCTAGCTGCAGACATTATGTCTCCTAGCTGAGATAACCACCATCATAAACAATTCAACTTATTTTCTTAAGCGTTTTGCTCTTTTCCAGTTGGGTGCACTGTGGTTACATTTTTGAAGGTCAGCACATAACATACAGTTTACTTATATTTGTAAGACAAGCCTAAGGATCATATTAATATTTACAAATGGCATAGGATTATTTACTAAATTCTAGCTAGCTGGGCTGGCAGCCTTCACACACACATTTGCTGGCAGTAAGCTTGCAATGAATGTCAATATCTGTTGCCTACTTTGATTTAAGAAAACAAAACTTACCTCACACTGCTGATCTTTTAAATAGAGAGTCTGCACAAGTGCAACCATACACTTTACCATTTAACATCTTTATCACTATTTGCCTCACTGCCTGTTGACCATCATCTCCCCCTCTAAACCAATCAGCTCATTCCTTGGCTATCACCAGGACAACAGTCAACTTGGAGGGGGTCAACATTTAGGCAACCATTAGAGGTGATTTGAAGGTTATTTATTTAACCTAAGTCTACTTAACCTAACAATAATGAGCCTGACAACTAGGCAGCAGACCCAGGATTAACATAGCTAATTTCTGAGCCTACCAGACCAAACAAACAAATAAATACATAAATAACCACTCTGTCCTGGTCTTGGTGATTACAAACATCCAGACAAATTCCATTACCATAGTTTGCTTCCCATCTCCCAATGACCACTGCCTAATAATCATGACTCTAAAAAGCACCACATACATTCAGACAGTTAAACTAATAACCATCACACATAAAACAGACAAAAGCTTTAAAAAGTTGAGACCCCATCACTCAAATGGACTGGATACCTATCTTACCCTTTTAGGGTATAGAAATAGATGCCAGCTCTCTCACAACTACCCTTCTATCAATGCAGAGCAAACTTTTTCCTTACTTCCAAACTCCATAAACCAAATCATAATGAATAGCTGACCAAAGAGCTTAAACCTTTGGAAAAACTTTGGAGTTTGCATGTTCTCCCTGTGTTCACGTGGGTTTCCTCCGGGTACTCCGGTTTCCTCCCACATTCCAAAGACATGCATCTGGAGCATTTCTCCCCGGGCCACCGCTGAAAACAGGCTCTGTGGAACCTAGTCGGACATTCCCGGTCAACAAATGTTAAATAAAAAATAAATAAAAAATAAATAATGAAAACAAACAGTACAACAGAATCTACCACCAATACCACCAATCCTCCCACCTCAACCAACTTAAACTAATCAAATAATAGGAAGACAAGAAAACAATGCAATAACTAAAAAAGCCCAAGTGGTCTGCTAATTCCAGAAAGTCTTCTTATGAAATTATTCAAGCTTCCAACTCCACGCCAGCACCATCACCCTTTCCTACACCATATATAAGCCTTCCTGAATTCATAGGATCATATGAAGTTTCTAGGCTAATGGCCCTAGGGCCCCTACAAGCCTAGTCAAGTTCTACCCTTATTTCCATGATCAGCACCTACCATCCCTGTTCAAGAGAGACACAGGTGGAACCCCCAGGCTGAATTTATGGTTATCCATCCAATCGTCCAGACTGCACTTGAAATGGCCAATGAGGTGCTCTATTTCCATTATTCAACTTTAGGGCAGTTTCCACTACTGACATCATTTACACAATCAGTAAAACCCACATGAACAATCCAACATATTCTGATGTCCTGAAACCCTGGTTCATAAGGGCATCTGCTGGACATATATCCCTTAAGCTCATTTACAACCTCTGCTTTTGCCATCTTATCTTCCCCAGGATATGGAAGGAAGCCATACTAAAGTTTATTCCAAAATCAAATAGGAAAGGTACTGGAAAAATTAGCCCATGGTTAACTTTCCAAATATATTGGTGATCAAATCTCTTATTAAACAGCATGGCTTGTGGGCTAACAGAAGCACAATGACTGCTGCCTAGAAGCCTACAGATGATGCACTAATGAGTATGTTCAGATGGCAATACCTGGTTCAATTTGTGTTGACCTAGCAAACGTATTTGTCATATCTGACCACTGATTCCTCTGTACAAACCTCTTAGCTTACAGTATTAACTTCCAAGCCAGCTAGTGGTTTCTCAGCTTTCCTACTTTCATTCCCATAGCACATTCAGTGTTATAGTAGGTATTTCCTCTTCCGTTAAAATACTCATACTCAAAGGAGTACCTCTGGGTTCTGTTCTATCACCCTTTCCTTTGTCCATTTACATTAACAGCCTCCCAGTACAGCTTCCCTATTTACAAATCGTTTTGCATGCAGATTACATGGTCATCTACACATCAGACTGACCCTCCAAAATTGTCCAAAACTAACTTCGACTGGGTCTTCTCTCCCTAAAACATGACTAAAATCTAGAAAAGTAATTTGAAAGATAATCAACATAAAAGTTATGCTGTTTAGTACCTCACAAAGGCACAAGCCCTACACATACTACTTTACCATATTTGACCACCAGCAAAAACCTCTAGAAATAATTGATTCATTTAAATACCTAGGACTCTTCCTGGAAATTTCCAGTATCACATTAACAAAATCAAACATAAGATACATAAACCCGTTGCTAGTCATTGAATGTCTCTTACTTTTTATCAACATCAGATAAGAGAAGCCATAGGGAAAGGCATTCTCATGACCCAGTTTGAATATGCCCTCCCATTAACCACCTCAGTCTGAGAAAACACTCTACCTCACAACTTTTTTGGCAGAAGTGAGGAATAACCAGAGTTGACATCCCACTGCAAGGTCCCCTCCAACAAAGCAAGGCTGCTGTTCACAGGAACAATAGGGCCAAAATATGAAAAACTCTCAAACCACCCCAATGACTGTCTCAGTGGCAGCCCCTCTAGATCAATCCATGCCCCAGTGATGAGGAATGAATAAGCCAATTCCCCTGGAGACAGACAATGGTCAATAGGTGAGGAGGCAAAGAATGATAAACATAAAAAAAAACAGTTTTCTTGTTTTTTTCTCCAAATGATCCAACACTTTTATGGACTAGTCAACCAAGCCAAAGGGAATATAAGCTGATATATAGCTTGAACTTTATTTTGAATTTCCAAAGAGTTTTCTCTTCTTCTGATCTTCAATGATAGCCTGAGAAGTCTGCCAAAAGGGACCTCTCTAGAGAAAGGGGCATCCAGAAAAATCTGTTGGAGCTACTCCTGGAAGGGTGACATGCTAAACCATTCCATCTTTGCTAGACATATAACAGATGATGTTGCCCTGGTTATAATAATGATGCAATCAAAACTACACCAGGCTATGCAAAAGTCCACTAAAATTGACATCTTAAGAGCATTTTCTAGAGAATTCTAAATGTCATATCTTTTCCAGAGGCAGATCAAAAAGAAATGACCAGATCTTAGCTGAATGAGATAATTAAGGGCCCTAAGGACCAAACTAGTAGAGAAATATATCCCACTTGTTCAGTCTGTCCACAATTTAAATTCTTTAGCCATTGGTCAAGTAGCTCAATGTTGTGATGTCTCAGCCCTCTGCATGGTCAAGGAGATTATGGAGGTGACAGCCTTAGGTGCTTGCACAGCATGAAATGTCACACAGCTGTGAGTATATAGAGGGGTATCCTAGGAACTACAGGGCTAAATTCTGGGTGCTGCTTTCAAAACCAATGATAATGTCCTCACCTGTACAACAAATTGTGTATCAAAAGCCCCACCTACTCCCTTCATAATTCTAACTTTCTGCTGCTAACCAGGCCTCCATTTACTCCCATTCCCTGTGAAAGATCCCTCCCCAAGCTTGACCCTGCTTGCCAGAACACTCTATTCCGGAATCCATAAAACAAATAGATAACCCTGCTTCTTTCAAGAAGTATCTCAAGCCTCATTTACATAATGAAAACAAATGCAAATATTTCAGAGACACTGGTTAGCAGGTTTATGTCAGCCGATCTCCTATTCTTTCTACAGCTATGCATCTCACCTTTGTTTACCCAAAGGCTTTCAAAGTGGCATAAATGAGTAAAATCTCAGGTTTTATGACATGTTGTTGTGTCTTCTCGGCTTTTCCCGGTTAGGGGTCGCCACAGCGGAACTCCGGTCCACTAATGATTGGCAGTAGATTTTTATGGTGCCGAGTTGCCAACCTGATGCCCAACCTTCAGTGAAGGCATGCTCATTCACGCATGTCTTTTGGAGGCCACTCGACATTGGAGAGGACATGCAGACTCCACACAGAAGGCACTCCAGCTGAGAATCGAACAGGAGAACCTCTTGCTGTGAGGCAACAACGCTACCACTGTACCACCGTGGCTTGTTTTATGACATGTATTATGTTAAATCTGTTTTATATTTACAATGTTTAAAACATTTATTCTTTAAATATCAGCACTTAATCTACATTTGCACAATTCAATGGTTCACAAACCACTTCCTTTGATCTTTATACTTGCTGTTTGCATGATTTGATTTCTCATGAATTATTTGTTTTATCATGTCCTACTTGTGAATGTAAATATTTGTGTTGATGTTTATATTTTGTGCTCTGTTTATGCCTATTTGGCTTGGGTCAGGGCTGAAAAGGGTTTCTGGACCTGCTCATTTACCCAGGTAACAAATGTTAAATAAATAAATCTAACAACTTTTCAGACAGAGTCCAGCTGGGAGATATTCCTCTGACTCAGTTTGTTTTTGGAACAAAGCGCAAGAACAGAAGGCCATCCGTGGAGGACTTCATAAGCTTGAACATTTCTCTAAAACAGAAGTCATCTATAGATGAGTTTGCAGGGTGATATTTGTTACCCTCCTGCTCCATATCTGAGGCAAGATCCATAATCACATCAGATTCCCCATTCTGAGAGGATCTGGTAGGAGACAGCGATATCCTCATCAAGCAAGCACTATCTCCCTGCCTCAGCTGCAAGAAGAGAGTTAGACAGATTCCAGGGAAGGGTCTGACAGGCTGCTAGAAAGGTATCAGCCACCAATGGGAGCAGTGGCAAAATGGAGTGCTACACAGTGTCCTGCTGTGGTACCAGACTATTCTCTCTAAGGATGCTCTCCACCATTTGATTGTGTGCCATGAAACAAGCAGAACCAGATGCAGTAATGAAACAGTAAACATGGGCCCAGTGTAAGCAGGAACTTGAGATTTGGGGTGCACAGGATAGAAAGGAAGGTGAGATATGGGGTACACAGGATAGAAACAAAGGCTGTTCCATCCAAAGGATAAAGTCAGAGCACAATCTCTAAGAGAATTAGGGGCCTACTCCTTGACATCACACATGTTCCAGCATGGGAGGGGTGCTTGGCTCTAATAAGTGGACACACTTCTCAGAACAGTCACCAATGCTACACTTCTCTTACCATTTTTCTGGTCATCAGCTGCCAGTGCCTGTGAGGTTAATCCCTTTGCTTGGATACATAGAGTTTATAAACATCAAAGGGTTGGAAGCAACCAAAATGGCAGACTTTGTTGGACTTGGCTTAGGTAATGTGTGGCCTCTTGCACTCTTTCCTTCTTTTTCCTCTCTCTTGCTTCTGTTTGGGGTCACAGGTCAAAATGTCCTGATGTCCTGATGATCTATTTGCTGGCGCCCCTGAAATGCACCCCCTTTGTTCACATTAAGCAAGCATTCAGGCTTCTGCTTTTTGTGAACCAGGTGGCTGGATTAAAGCTCTGGTGCTTTGAGTACTTTTTTACACTAAGCTTCCTTCTCAAAAACTGCAGACAACATATGTGTAGGCCCTGGCTGATAGTCTGAGAAATGCAAGCAAAACTGGGTTTAGATTTCTTCAGCACTGAGCATAGGAATTTTCCTACCAGGCATGCTGGGAATGACACCCATTCTTCATGTGTGGCAAACAAGAACTGAGGATCTTGGTGACAGTAACACTTTCTATTTCAGCACATTATACCAAGGCATACACGGACTGGGGGGGGGGTGCACACAGAAGACTGTCAGCTAGACAGTTAAAGCAGTGTGCCAGGGAGAGGGCTTTCAAGAAGGACATTTCAGCTGTTATGCACCACAAAGGGCACATCAAAGTAAGATTAGCACTGTGTAGGTATTTGTAACTGGTTGTTACGTTGTTGTGATGGCTGCTATGAAACTAAGTTTATTGTGTTATAGAAAGTATATAATTTATATTTGGGAAATCAAGAAGTTTGTTTATTGAGTGTAAAAATAAAAGATCTGAGCTGAAGAGATCAGTGTTACCTCAAACAATGCAATCTGAAGTTGCACCAGAAGTTCTGTGAGTGGAAACAGAGAATTTAAGAAATAGATTATGCAAAGTGTTTCAATAATTATGTCAATATGTAGACAGCTAAAGTTAACATCTAACAAGAGGAAACAATGAAGAACATGAAGGTGACTTTGCACTCGTTAAAGCTAATTAACTGAATTTAAAACCTGCACTACTGTAGAACTTGCATAACACATCAAAATAACTTGCAAAGAAAAATGCCAAATCAAAATAACTTGCAAGGAAAAAAAGTATGGAAAGGTAGAAAAGAGAAAAGCACAAGGTCAGAAAATGAGCTGCATTACAAAGAAACAGGGACAGAGAGAGGACATTATGAGGATGGACCTACTGACCTCTTGTACTGGTTGTCATCATGAGGAGGATGAACCAACTGACCTCTTGTACTGGTTATAGTCATGAGGAGGATGAGCCAACTGACCTCTTGTACTGGTTGTAGTCATGAGGAGGATGGACTTACTGACCTCTTGTACTGGTTGTGGCCATGAGGAGGATGGACCTACTGACCTCTTGTACTGGTTGTCATCATGAGGAGGATGGACCTACTGACCTCTTGTACTGCTTGTGGCCATGAGGAGGATGGACCTACTGACCTCTTGTACTGGTTGTCATCATGAGGAGGATGGACCTATTGACCTCTTGTACTGCTTGTGGCCATATGGAGGATGGACCTACTGACCTCTTGTACTGGTTGTCATCATGAGGAGGATGGACTTATTGACCTCTTGTACTGGCTGTGGTCATGAGGAGGATGGAACTATTGACCTCTTTTACTGGTTGTAGTCATGAGGAGGATGGACCTATTGACCTCTTGTACTGGTTGTCATCATGAGGAGGAGGCCCTATTGACCTCTTGTACTGGCTGTGGTCATGAGGAGGATGGAACTATTGACCTATTTTACTGGTTGTATTCATGAGGAAGATGGACCTACTGACCTCTTGCACTGCTTGTGGTCATGAGGAGGATGGGCCTATTGATCTCTTATACTGGTTGAGGCTATGAGGGGGAGGGGCCTACTGGTCTCTTGTTCTGACTGTGGCCATGACAGGGAAGGGCCTACTGATCTGTTGTATTGGTTGTGGCCACGAGGGGGAAGGGTCTACTGATCTCTTGTACTGGTTGTGACCACGAGGGGGAGGGGCCTACTGATCTTTTGTACTGGCTGTGGCCATGAGGGGAAAGGGCCTACTGACCTCTTGTACTGGTTGTGGCCATGAGGAGGACAGACTTACTTACTTCTTGTACTGGTTGTGACTATGAGGGGGAGGGGCATACTGAACTTTTATATGGGTTGTGGTGATAGTAAATGAAGTAGAAGTTGGGAAACGATGATTGATAATCACTTGATGCTAGACATCAGGGTGCAAACAAAAAACATCCTGCCTGTAACCCTAAACCGACATGAATAAAAATAGTCTGTGACACGAATCTAGCTCACTGCATCACACTGATTTTACTTCCTGCTGTAGCCTGCACGATGACCTGCATACCTGACAGATCTTCAACCTGCTATACTATGGCATGCACTTCATGTCCAGTTTTATTTGTACTGCATGTGCTCATATTTGTGGTGAAAAACATCCTGTCTCAGACTTATTTCAGACTGTACAGAAATATTAAGTTAACACTGATACATGTAAACTACCTGCAACAGGCCTGACTCCTCAAACAATTACATTAGAGAACATCATGGGATCACAAAACACAACATTGTTACTAGTACCTAAACAGGCAGGAAAAAAATGTCTGCCTTCAGATTTATACTGGAGCATGCCCCATATTCATAAATGTTCTGAGATATTTTGGTCATGGGTCCTTAAACTAAATTTAACTTTGTTTTCTCTGCCTTCTGTCTCTTACCTATGCTTGTTACAGTAGGATGTCTATGGAGGCCCCAATCTCTTCAAAGAATGACATTAGCACAAATGGCTTACAATGTATCTTTCCTTGTTTATGACATTAGCACAGATGGCTTACAATGTAGCGTTCCTTGTTTGCTGTCAAGTCTTACTGGTTACAAGTGAACTACAACAAAAGTGAAAACAGAGGTATATTATCTAGATCTATACATATTCACACACACACACACACACACACACACACGCACACTTATATATATATATATATATATATATATATATATATATATTGTGTGTGTGTGTATATATATATATATATATATATATATATATATTGTGTATGTATATATATATAGAGAGAGAGAGAGAGAAATGCAAGTCACAAGAGCTTAAAAGTGGATAAATTAACTTTAATTACATAAGACAGGAAGCAGGTAAGAGGAAGCAAGGATGTCGAGCCAATTGATGGATGGACGACATGACAGAACGCCTCTGGCAGGTGGGCATGCCTTCTGTTTCTTTGGCCCTCTCATAATAATTAAATGAATACATTTTACCTGAATTACTTGCTTCTGTCATGTTCCACTAATACTGCATTATCTACAAAGTAATTAAACTGACAATAATTTTTATTCTTAACTAAAAAATATTGATAGTACCATCTTCCAGTACTGTTTTCAATTTAATAACCAAGCCCTCGATAAATGGATACAAAGTTTCAAAGCTGTGAAAATGTATCCACACAGCTGCTAATCAAGTAGGTCAGTAATTTATAAAATAGAAGCTGAACAGTTAAGCCACACCCACTTCTGACATGTAGTTGCACAGCTACAAAATTTCACCCCTATGCCAACAGAGAAAATAAACAGGGTACACTTTCTGATGTCATTTAAGAAAGCATTATTTAACTTCTACAAATATTCATAGGTTTTTGTGATGAGGGGATGAACCACTGCTACCAATATGACAGCCAGATACCATATTTATCACCCCTTATTATTTAACACACACACATACACACACACACACACACACACACACACACACACACACACACACACACACACACACACACACACACATATATATATATAGAGAGAGAGAGAGAGGGAGACAGAGAGAGAGTGTGTTCCCAGGGAAGGCTGGTAGAATTCTTCAATACCCCACACAATTTTTTCCTGGAATGGTAGTACTGTCACCACTATGGATTAGAGCCAGAAGTACCCAATTACTTGTTATTAATCAATGCATATATACATATACATATATATATATATATATATATATATATATATATATATATATATATAGGCGTGAGACACTGTAAACAATGTACAGTGTCATCTAAGCAGCCTAATGTGAGTTATGTGTCACAACTTATTAACCAAATCTGTAAATGATTAGTCTTCACTGATAAACAACTGTGTGTATATATCTATAGCTATACATATTTATATATATAAAATGCGTTTCTATCACCATTGACTGAATCACCTAAATATCAACAGTCAAAATAGTATCTTGTGTTCAAAATACTGACTGTTAAAAATATCTAAGCACAAAATATTCCAAAACACCGAAAAAAATCAATCAAAGGTAAAATAAAACTAAAAACTCCAAAACACCTCCCTCGGGTGATTTTTTTCAGTGTTTGAGTTTTAGTTTTATTTTACACCTTTGCCTGGTAACTGCTGGTTATTTAGTTAAGCACAAAATATTGACAAAATATGAAGTTACACTAAGGAAGGGTATACGTCCTTTCCCCACTGCTGTGTGACCTCAGAATTGATATATATTGTTAACAGGGGTTGTGGAGGATGCAGCGGGACTTGCCCCCTGCAAAAACATTGGCTTGGGAAGTGGTTAGATTTTGTCAATATTTTGTGCTCAGATATTTTTAACTGTCGCTACTTTGAATATCAGTTATTTTTTTGTCAGTATTTTGGCTGTCAATATTTAGCTGATTCAGTAAATTGACATACACTTATGGCTACCAGCGACAAGAGCTTCAAGTGGATAAATCAGCTTTCCTTAAATAAGACAGGAAGTGGGGAAGAAGAGACAAGGAAGTCAAGCCAAGGGACGGATGGACTAGATGAGGGAACACGTGCAGCAGATGGGATGGATGGACTAGATGAGGGAACACGTGCAGCAGACAGGATGGATGGACTAGATGAGGGAACACGTGCAGCAGACGGGATGGATGGACTAGATGAGGGAACACTTGCAGCAGACGGGCTTGACTATAAAAGACGGTAGAAAAGTGGCTCTGAATCATGAGAAATGGCAACAGTTCAAGCGACACCCTTAAACCATGGAAAACTGAAAAGTAGAGTCGATAGTTGATCTATATTGGTGTTTCACTTACTGTGGATGGGAATGGCTTCATCTCTGCATCTATTCATAAGTGAGTAGAACTCTAAGGAGTTTGTCAAGGCAAGGGAGACATCATTAATTACTTTGTTCAGAGAATAAGGCAGTTGTGCTTATTCAAGGTATTTGTAAATTGTGATTATCTGCCTTTAGAATAAACCTGGAACATTATGCTTTTTTTTTTTTTTTTTTTTATGGGTGGGGAGGTTTGTACTGAGAGTTCATAGATTACGACTTGGCTAACTGACTTTCTGGGCCATTTTAAGCCTAGCCAATTAGCCCATCTGAGAATCAAACTCTGCACCTTTTGTCTGTAAGGCGAATATCTTAACCATTATGCCAACTCCCCTCAAGGTCTCAGCTAGGTAATCAAATGTTAACAAGTAAGTAGAAACAAGTGAGGCAAAGCAGCATGGAGAGCAGTTTGTAAGAAGAACATCAAGAAGGTTAATGCCACTAGTGGCAAAGGGAACGGGGAATTTGCAGTAGGAAGTTGACATCTACAAAGTCAATGGTATTATAAGGTTTATAAATTTGACAGAGCTGTAATTAGTCTCCCATAAAAATGGTATTAGATTTGGTGGGTGAAGCCTGAAGCTCTAACATTTTGTTGCTTAAGATTCTAACATTGAGCAGAGCGAGCCTAATCGTTTGAAATGGAATTTATTATGCAGCTATGCTTGTGAGATGAACATAAGAAAGGAAATGTGAGGTATAGTCAGTATGCAAAACTAAAAGGGTCCAGAGAAGAGTGCACTGCCAAAGAGCCCTTCGTCAACTGTTTCAACCCAAACCCCACAATGTACAGCAACTCCCTCCCATAATCAGCAAAGCATATGATTCAGAGGGTAGGTATGCATGACCAAGCATGTATGAGATGCATGGAAGGGCCAATTCTAAAACTAGCCTTCCCTGCTAAAGGAAACAAATAAGCTGCTTTTGAGTCTTCAAAAATAAAGTGCAGAGGTGCATATGCATATAACTAGACTTACGGGACAAGGGTCATCTTGAAGTTTGTAAATCTCTCTTCCTGTTTTATATTTATCACCCTTAAACAGATCGGAGTTCTTTTAAACATAGTTTATATTTTAACTTGTACTTATGGTTCGTAGTACTCAAGTCCACAGACTTGGCAATTTGAGTTAAATACTCATCTGTTTCCACGTTTCCACAGCATTACTAACATTAAGTTTCATACCCATGTGTTTCCACAGCGTTACTGACATTGAGTTTCATACCCATGTGTTTCCACAGCGTTACTGACATTGAGTTTCATAGTGACAACATCATTACCTGTGCTCTTTAAACAATGATCTAACTAAGCTATGTAATGATAGCATGTCAAATTTCTCATTGGTATGCAATTTTCTGAACACAAGACAAAGGTCACATTATAATGGAAGTCCTATAAAATTCAAAAGTATTAACAGAAGACCTTGCATTTCTGGTCCTAGCAGCTAAGCCAAAAATGGGTATGGGAGTTCAAGCAAATGGATAACCCTAAACCTTCATTACTGCCTGGGAGTTCAAGCAAATGGATAACCCTAAACCTTCATTACTGCCTGGGAGTTCAAGCAAATGGATAACCATAAACCTTCATTACTGCCTGGGAGTTCAAGCAAATGGATAACCATAAACCTTCATTACTGCCTGGGAGTTCAAGCAAATGGATAACCCTAAACCTTCATTACTGCCTGGGAGTTCAAGCAAATGGATAACCCTAAACCTTCATTACTGCCTGGGAGTTCAAGCAAATGGATAACCCTAAACCTTCATTACTGCCTGGGAGTTCAAGCAAATGGATAACCCTAAACCTTCATTACTGCCTGGGAGTTCAAGCAAATGGATAACCCTAAACCTTCATTACTGCCTGGGAGTTCAAGCAAATGGATAACCCTAAACCTTCATTACTGCCTGGGAGTTCAAGCAAATGGATAACCCTAAACCTTCATTACTGCCTTCATGGAGATAAATGCACTGTTTGTGACATTTCTGGAATGGATTTATGTAAGGACGTGCATAAAGCATATAACAAATGTCAGTAATGGGGACTCCTTTCCCATATCATACACTTCATAATGCATGGAGCACTCTGATTATAATGCAAAAGCAGGTGCAAATGGCTTTATTTTAACAAGGTTTGTACATAAGAACCTTACTGTTCAGCTAAGAGAACTTTGTGCTGACACTCAGATGGCAGTCAGTACAGAACTGCAGGGCAATCCAACAGCTGTAAAAGCTGCAGCACACCTCATGGCTCATGCTGCCATACAAATAATAGGCTGTGAACACAGAATTGCATAGGAAACCAACAGCTTTAAAAGCTGCAGCACACCTCACAGTTCATGCTGCCATGCAGATGGTAGGCTTTCTCATTTTTGGACATGATAGAATGGCCATCTCAGTCTTTAAAGTGTGACAGAAATCAGTCCAAATCAACCACTTGCAGAACACACCAGCTTGCTCAAGCCTTGGATACCTGAATACCTGAAAAAGCATTGGTTATTAACAGCAAGTGAAATATCTTAAAGGATTTCAAGTCAGTGTCTGCTAGTTGGATCATTAAGCAACACAACTTCTCATTTTATGAAGGATGTTAATAGCAGCATCACATTGCTTTAATATGATGTTATTCTGTCATGTTTATTTAAGTCTATTTTACTAGAATCAGTCTGTGTTATATTAATCAGTTAATGGGCTTAAAGTTCTATGTGTTTTACCTGCAGTCAACAGATTTTTCACATATAGGATACTCTCCAGTGGTACTGACCTCTCATTCAGGTGTCTTCTCCTGACAGGGACACATCAGGGGTAGGTACATTGCCTCATTCTTGGAGTCATCATTTTGATTTTTAATTATTGTAAATAGTTGTTGTTGTTGTTGTTCAGTGAACTAGTTTGCACACACTCTTATTTACTTTATTAAATATGCTTCTAGTTATGTCTCAGGCAGTTTCACAGTTGCATATTTCCTTTTTTCTAAAAGGTTATTGCTATGTTGGAACTCAGCCTTGATGGCTATACAGTTTAATGCATTATGATGGAATGACTCAGCAAATCATCAATTTAAGCCTGCTGATAGGATTTAATATAAACAAGTGCTCTTTTTCCAATAGATGAAGTTACTTAGTGTTAACATTAATGGGATTAATTCTCCAATCAAGTGGGCTCACATAAAGGTACGGATGTGTCATCAGTCACCTGATATATTATTGTTCTAAAAGACACATTTATCAGAAGTGAAGCATTCTAAGTTGGAGACATGGAGTTGTACCCTTCTGGCCTCAATGGCATATCCCACGACTAAGTGTAAAGGAGTTGCTGTGTTAATTAGGAAACGGTTACCCCAAGTGAGAGTGTTACGCAAATGTTTCCTTCCAGGAGGAGATGTAGCTGAGGTGATATTAAGGAATGATACACGCATAATAACTTTAGTTTCTCTATATTTACACTCAACCATGGGGATCAGAGGGCTGAAACATATTTTACATGGCATCAAAGATCAAACCCAGGGTTCCCTTATAACAGCAAGGGATGTTAATTGAAATTACTAGCACGGGGAATATCACTGCCAACAGGGACTTTTATTTAACTCCTCCCACTAAGCTTTTGAGAGGCTGGACCAAGAAGTTATGCTTGATAGACCTTGCCAGACACCTAGAAGGGGATCAATGTCTACCAACTTATCGCTCTCCACATTACGATACTCTGACCAGGACAGATAGGCTATATGTAGAAACTACTCTAGTGGATAATGACCCCAAGCTTCAGGCAGAGGTATATCCCTTCTCAGATCATGCAGCTTTAATTCTCATCTTTGTTTCCTGGACCTCATTTCCACCCATTCTTTCCCTGGGCCTCATTTCCACTCAGACTTAGGAGGCTTTATACTTGTCATACTACTTGTTCTGACATTTGCAAGCAATTGACTGAAGCCATGCAAGAATTTTTAGAAGCCCATAAAGTTTCAGATTATTCTTCCCATCTGTTATGGAATGTATAAAAGAGATTCTTGCGTGCAAAACTTAGGTCATGGACAACCTGGGTCCCAAATCTTCTGGTCACATATCTGACAGGGGTCTTGAACTTAAATTTAGAACTTTTCTCTCCAATGTGCTTTCCTTTCTGGATATTTCAACTTGCTGTTGCTTTGCACACTCAACTCTGTCTCTTGCTAACATGATAGTCTTATGCAAAATATTTTCTTCTATTTGCCATAGCTATGGGTTCACAGAGTAGGCCTCAGTCAGTTGGTAATCACAATATCTCAATACCATTTAAAAACTATAAATGCCTTTTTTAGAAAAACAAAGCAGCCAGGTGTGTTAGCAGTTTTGTTAACTCTTTATGGTTCCCATGCACATTTTCAGTTGACTTGGCCAATGTTCCCATGAAAGACATGTGGAATGGGAATCTTGTTTTTACTTTTCAGTTTTATACTGATCATAACCTTAAAGTACTGGCAGATTTAGAGAAAGAGTTTATACTCCCTAAAGGTAATTAGGTTTATTATTTTAAAATAGTCTCCCTGTTCAAGTCTGTGTTGTATCAGCAAAGTGTTCTAACAGCTATTAACTCCTCCCTGTATCAAATATTTGAGCATTTTGGTTGAGATACTTTCCCAGACAAAGTCCATATTTCTACTCTAATCACCATATACAGTCTTATTTTGATCTGGGTCATGAATACACTCAAAATGTATCACACCTTGAGAACTCTGGAGAGTTGGACAAATGGGTTATGAAACTTGTGTAACTTCAACAAAGGTTAATTCCTCCCCTAAGTGGAGACGTTTTGCATTGAATTGCCTATGTCTGCTTTTTCTCATCCCTTAGTTGCTACCCAGGAAGATACCTAATTATCTCCCTGTCTGTTGGAGGTGTAATGATCTTGAGCATGCTCAGTCCTGGCAGTACATTTTTTTTGGATTGTTCACAGCTACATACATTTTAGGCATAATTCAGGGGCAAGTGTATTGGGTGGCACTTGTTTGAGCATCAAAAAAGGAAATAGTGGTGGTTTATGGGTTCCTCCCTGAAGGCTGAACCCACCAACTTTACTGCAATTGTTGATTCTAGTAGCCAAAAGAAGTTACCACGTGTTGTTGGAAATCGGCTTATGTACCCCTTACGTCCAGCTGTTGGCATATAGTGTGACAGATATACAAGTTAAAAAGGCAGGGGCAATCACAAATGGCAAAGAAGCATCCTTTTATGATAAATGGGATATCTATCAAGACTTCCTAAGCTCCTTACTTTAATTCAGGATCCACACTTTATAGACACTGTATATTACTGTCATGAATCACTCACCACCTTTTCAATTTCGCCATTCCATTGCTTTTCTGCTAAAACTAATTACAGTCCATTTAATTATACTCGATGAGTGATTCTGACCTGCGATGACGTTTCCTTTCTGTTACTTTTCTTCTTTCTTTCTCATTCGTGGAAGGAGGTTTATATTCACTTGTTATATTAGTTATAAACGTGTTGATCGTCTAAGTGTAGTCTTGCATTGTTATCTTTAGATGACGTAGCGATCTTCATTTATAAAATGCAAGTATGTGGAATATTTTGTAAGAGTTTTCATTATGAATGTGCATTGGAATATTATAATTTGTTGACAAGGGAACTGATATTTTACATTTTATATCAAATTTCAGTAAAAAGGTTCATACAACAAAATCCTGTTTAATTTCAAATCTAGAGGGGAGGAGGCCAATCCAAAGGCAAAAAAGCAGAAATGGCTGACAAATGAGCTCTAACAGTTGAGTATACCAGCCCAGAATTGAACAACTCACACAAATAAAGAATAGTAGGAATACCCACCGGAAGAGGGCCAGGTCATGTCTGTGACACTAAATACAAACTATTCCACTTGGCGACATAGGATTTTCAAGTAGTGGGTTTTTTGGCCTCATGCAAAACCTGAAGCACATCATCAGAAAATTGGTGTCTGAAATGAATCAAAACCTTATCACCCAAAGAGTCAAATGTAGGGTAAGCAGATGAGGGCGAATGAGAGAGCCCTTGTCCAGTGAGGTAAATTGTGATGACTGCCCACAGCCAGATGAATCAGAAGGGAGAACCAATGTTGTTTGGGCCAAAACAGAGTCACCAACAAAATGTTAGGCCTGTCCCACATGATCTTGTGTTGGACCTTGGGTAACAGATGCTGATAACATCCCTTTGCAAGAAAAAGACATGGTATCCACTTTCCAAACCAGAGCACTTGGCACTCGGGAACAGACATGGGAGACAAAAAGATCTTCTCGAAGAGTGCCCCACCAATGGATAATGTCCAGTAAGATCTCATTGTGAAGCACCCATTCATAAAGATCTGCCCTGCACCTGCTCAGATTGTCTGTCATTAGATTGTGTTCTCAGGGAATGTAAACTGCCTGAAGAAACAGATGATGGCTGATAACAAATTCCCAAACAAGAACAGCTAGTCTACAAAGAAGGTATGACTTTGTGCCCCTTTGCATCTTCATGTGGTGCTGGTCTTGTCAGTGAGAACTCTGAGAGGAGACAGAACCTATCAGGAATACAGAACTTGAACAGCTAAAAGCAGAGCTTTCATCTATTTGGTATTTATATGGTCCACCACTTTCTGGGAAGATGCTCCCCAACCCAGATCTGAAGCATCAGTATACAGTTCCTTGGGGGTGAAGGGGTAGAAAATGTAGGCCTGGATTCAGAGAGGTCTGATGAATACAACACA
Source organism: Protopterus annectens (assembly GCF_019279795.1). Taxonomy (NCBI): domain Eukaryota; kingdom Metazoa; phylum Chordata; order Ceratodontiformes; family Protopteridae; genus Protopterus; species Protopterus annectens. Next base: position 39,394,455 of record NC_056741.1, read on the forward strand.
AAAATTCCAGAGGATAGCAATACTGTGGCCAGACTTTCTTTAGATACCATCTGAATCCTACATTTGAGGAAAACTTGATCCTATCAAGGGGTCAGAACAGAATTTTTGAGACTCAAGAGTGAACTCTACCAAATAAGAAGTGTGGTAAATTTGACATGGTTTGGAAGAACCTGCTTAGAAGGGAGTCTACAGTGGGCTATAACCAAAGCCAGACATTGGGTAAAGAACCACAGTGTTGTAGAAAGATCAAAAGACAAAGCAGAGAATGGTAAAAACTTCCTGACGTGAGGGTTAATAGGAATGTGGAGTTAAGCATCATTCGGGTCCAGACAGACCAGGTAGACCTGAGGAATCAGCAAAGGAAACAGGGACAGGAGAGACAACATTTTGAAACAGGGAACTTTTAGAAAAGTGTTGAGAAATGAAAGATCCAGAGCAGGCCTCCAAGAGCTCTCCTTCCTGAGAAGCAAAAGCATTCTGTAATAAAACCCTTTGCCTATCTGTGAGGGAAGAACGGGCTGAATAGTTTCCTGAGCTAAGTGTTACTGAAGAATAGGAGGAAAGTAAGGAAGCTGGTGATATGGAGGGTAAGGGATCCTTGAAAAGGGTGGAAGGAATTTCCAAACAATGGAAAAACACAGGAATATGTGGTGATCTGCTGCCAGATGGAAAAAGACACAGTCAACCAGAGGGAAAGAGGAATTTGGCTGAGGGGCAGAGCTCAATAAGGAAATGTCAGAAGTCTCAGCTTCGGAGTGAGGCATGTCAGACAAAACATCTCCAAGTTTAGAAGGAAGAGCCAAACCATACCTGGTCATATGCGTCTGGTAATTTATGAATCTGAAGGCTATGTTGGCCAGGGTATATATACCTTTTCCCCATATTTATCCATAGCCCTACTATATGTGACAGAAGAGACTGTAATTTAAAAGGTTTGTCAGTAAAAAGGGAAATGACTTTAAGGTCACAGGAAGAATTCTTATAGGCAACCTTTTGGGCCTCAGGCACCTTTTAAAACCTGTCAGGTTTCTTAGGAGCAGGGGGCTGAGACTCAGGAGCCGGGGAAGCGGAAAAAAAAAGGTATATAGGAAGGCTTCCAACACAGGAGAGAATGTAGAAGGCCTAGGAGAGTCCTATGCAAGAGGGCATGATACCTGTTTTAGACCTTAGACATTTTGGAACTTTTCTACTGAGAATGTTACATAATTTTTACAATGGTGTCCCCAAAAAGAAAGCTCATCAGTAGGAGAATGAGGAGAAATGGTGTAATCAATCTTCAGCCGTAAGCAAGATGAAAATGGATTTGAGAAGAATACGTTAGTGACTCTTCTCTAGCATCCAAGTCCACAGCCTCATCAGAGGAGTCAGATGCCCTCAGCCTTTTAGAGGGAGTAAAAGAAAAAGTAACAGCAGAAGGGGAAGATAACCGTTTACGGCCATAAGGGCCTTGAAAAGAGCCTGAGTGAAATCCTACCACTCTTTATGGGAATCCTTGGGCACAGGCACCACATGTTTAGACTTTTGTAGATTTGTTTAGTGGAATTTCTGCCCTAACAAGCTTAGGGGGTTCAGAACCATGCCTGACTTTAATAATGGAACCAGGGACTTCTTCCATAACTCATATCTGGAGATCCTCCTAGGCCCTTCCAATATAAAAGCCACAGTGCTCCTTTCTCATCTGCAGCAGATATATGCTCAGCTTCAGCAGACATGCCAGAAACCAACCCCGTATCAGCTTCCAACTGAGTCGCAACAGAGAGAGCTGGCATCAGAATAGGACATTTCTCTGGTTAATCATCTGACCTGATGGAGATGTCTGCTAGAGGCTGGACTGCAGAAGTCTCTAAAGTTATCTTTTAGGACTTCTTCTTAACAGGTGTCTGAATGCCCAGACAGGCAGATTCAGAAGCCATAGTTCCTTGGGCCAGCATCTTCAAGCATTGGTTCTGCAAATATACTGAAGGAGATGACAAACTGCTATGCATGGTCTTTGGTGGTCTTTGGCACAAAAGCTTAATAAATTCCACACTGAGTGTGATTGTTGTCTGCATTTAGGCAAGGAAAAGGACTCATCATGTTTATCTTTATGGGAAATCTGCCTCCCACACTCACATTTCGTCTTTCTCGGCAACATAGAAAATGATAATCCAACAAAAAAAAAAATAAGGAATTGTTCCCAGTGGGGTACCTATCTGCCACTGGCTCAGTAGCTGAGACAATGCAATGAGCAACTCATAGACCAAATACAAAAAAAAAAAAAAGTAGCGTCCGGACTGACAGCAAAGACGTTCTGAGAATTAGGCACTCATACATGACCTGTATACCTTACGTCTTGGACATAGGATATATGCCTGACGTATGGTACCAGGAAGGGCCTAAGGCTTTGGTATGCTAGCTCGAAGTACTGCTGTCCTCAGCAGGATATCCATTTGGTAAGGAATACTGTAATAGTGATAAGGAGCGACATCAGCTGATCTCAGGAATTGTCTCACGGTGTCAAAGGTATTGACATTAGGTACTTTTCATTTAACTTTGTATCCATTTTGTCATGTTTTAGCTCCCCATTAATAAAAGAGGTGGAGGAAAAAAAAAACTTCTGCCATCATCCAAAGACAGTAATGAAGGAGTTCTGCCACATAAGGAGTGTGACATGTAATTAACCTCTTCTCAACCTAGCCTCATCCAAAGCTCTTGCATGACTGCATGCAGAACAGTGTGACAACAGACTGTGCTATTGCGTTACTGGTAGGCGTGCATGCCACGTGTGAGTAATGGTACATGTCCATTCTGAAATGGGCTAACAACCCATTCAAGATGGGTTTCACTGCCTGGCACCCACAGAATGACAGAATAAGCTTTTCCAACCTCTACCCCTGTCCTCACCTGAGAAGAATCATCACCACTGGATATTTAACCCTTTCTCACATCCAACAAGTTTTCTGAGTCCACAGTGTCAGGCTAGAAGACAGAACTCTAACGAGTGCATCCATACACTAGCCCTTTTCTTCAGTCTATCTCACAAACCACAATAAATGAGCAAAGAACTTGATCAGTGTCTGATAGTGCCCAAAAGAAAGCCTTTTTGAAAAATATTTGTATTGCACTTTTCCTTTTATGACCAATTTAACAGAAATTGGTAAACACACTTACCTAGTCCCTTACAAGTAACAAATGAAATGTTGTAACATCATATGCAATAATAATTAAATGAGACAGAAACTGAGTTACCACTGCATGACACAGTTTAACTTGCTGAAGCCAAAGCACTACGTACCCAACACATTCAGCGTTTTAAGCTTAAATACTCGTAATGCTAGAGAATGCAAGCCATTGGCCTACAATGTTAGCAGCTAAAATCCTTTTCCATAAAATCAGGTTAGTCTTGAAGAAATCTGAAAAGTACAGAGAAAAAATTGACTCTGTAAATTCTTAGTACTAGCCCAGCACAGTCACATTAATAAAGCCACTCTTTAAAGCAGTTTGATGGCAACAGGACCTTTGTTAAACATGTTTTTCTTCTGTTTTTTATTTTCTGCTCTCTGAAATTCTGTTCTTCCATAGCTTCAGTTTTAAGCAGCTACTGTCTGAAAGGTTTGCCCTTATATATACACCAGTCACAGGACATATGGGGAAAAATAAAGTCGTTGTGCTCAAATATTATTTCCAGTCCAGGAGGAGATGATCACCAGATTCAAACCTTTGCAGTTCAGTTATGACCCTGCAGGGAACAACAACTGCAGGCATAGCTCGATAAGTAGAATGTTCTGAAAATATGTATACCTCATGTCCCCTTAGCATGCAGCAACTCCTTCCTACAGGCTTCACTTAAAATTCTATCACTCTGCCCACTAATAGATATAATGAAATCATTGTACTGAGAGATTCAGATAAGGGGACGTTTCCATGATTTGTAGAGCCCTTCCCAAGAGTCCAGTTACCTATCCATTAGCCTGCAACTTCAAATTAAAGGATTCCAAGGTCTCCTACATTGCAATCATCCTAAATGCTTCCAGATAGACGATTTGTATTAAATCATCCCAAAAGCAAAACTATGATACGATCTTGGCACAACCAAGGAAAAGGTCACAGTTGATGTTACAAGTGTTCTTGCTTCCATGTGTTTCCCTAGAGTGGACTTAATCATGTTCCTTATAAGGTGCCATGTTTGCAGAAAACTGCAATATGGAACACCAAATACAATAGTGCCATTTGTCAGAATTGCATGCATAGCTTTATTTGAGCTGAAGTGCCTTGACCTAAATGTCGTGGCTTAGGCAGCATTTGGGAGTCACATGACTAACACTGAATGGATGAGGAACCTTTGATTAAAATATTCTCCTGGCCTTCAGAACCTGCTTTAATATTAGGCAAACTTGGCTGCTGTCTAGTGTATTATTCTTTGGTGGGGGCACATTTTTCTTTTTCCAGATGCTGGATTCAGCACCTTTAAAAAAACTAAGCTGCCTCATATCTCTTCAGAAAATTCCTCACTATTTTAGAGAATTCATAAAAATAACAGTGAACAGCATACTATGTCATTCGCTGGAGTCTGTACAAATGATGTCATCCAAATCACATGAGAACTGAACCAGCTAATAAATTTTAAGTTTCCACATGATGACACATAACTTCAGATCCACCAGTAAAATATGCTTCTTGCCCGGGGAAGTACTAATTGGAAGTCAAGAATTTATTGCTTTTTTGTGTACTACAGCCTAGAACTCTGTAATGTATTATGATCATAACAACATACATGAGGGTGTATTCTATTTTTAAACAAAACAGTGTATGAAAACCATTTCTTTCATGAGCAAGTCTTCTACTGTAGTGATGAATGGTGTATAAATGAAAGGTCAACAGAATAAAATGCCTGCTAAACTCATGGAATTACAGATCACTGATAAGGGACTATAAAAGAGGTTGAGTGGTGATAAAATGGCAGGGAATCTTATAAATGAGGTTAAGTACAGTGGGCAAACTGAGTATGTTACAGTGAACTGTGTAAGAAAAATAACATTCCTAATAAAAAGACAATCACATTGGTTACAGAGATATGTGACAATATCCTTAAAATTACCCACATGTTTGGTGATGTAGATCTTAACATACTATTAAGCTGCCAGTTTAGGTTATATTGTTTCAAAATATGAGGTTTCGTTGTACAAAAAAGTGGCACAATAAAATAAGTAGTGCAAAAGACATTACCGTGGAATTGTTGTGGTTTCCTGAGCTATACTGATATATTCTAGAGTAAAACCATATGGAAACTGTGTGTATGTGTGTGTGTGTGTGTGTGTGTGTGTGTGTGTGTGTGTGTGTGTGTGTGTGACTGTACTACACTATACTGAAAACTCAAAGTTTTGAACTGCAAATGACTGATCACAGTGATTGAAAAACAAACAAAAATGTTTAAACATGATTTTTGCAGGACAAGCCCATCTGCACCCCAACACCCAACTTCAAGATTGGAATACAGTGAGGAAATGGTAAATTCCCCGATTCCCACTGTACTGCAATCTTATGCTGAAAAAATCTGGTAAATGCGATCAACTGATTTTCAATCAGCTGTACCAGCATTTTTTTTCAGTTCGACAATATAACCAATATACATATGAGTAAATGACACTTTATCATGTGCCCATCTAAGTGAACACTCCCCACACCTTCTGCTAATTATATATACCAACTCTGATATCACCCTGTGCCGTGGAAAGGGTAAATTCCCTGATTCCCATTGCTCATGATTTCTCACTGGAAAAAGCTGGCAAAGTGAGTCTTTCTTCTGTCTGATGAATGTATGATTCAACCATTTAAAAAGGCAAGCATAAAATATATGTCTTACCTACATGTGATTGAATGTTTCTGTTGTCATCTACAAAAAAGCCAATACGTGTGATAGAAAATCATCTGATCTCACATATCGATTTTTGTACTGTGCCAGATTGCGGTACAGCAAAGACTGAAAATTTGCCTTTTCACCACTGCAGTGTGATCTCGAACTGGATATACATAATTAGAAGGGGCGGGGTTGCCCCCTACAAAGAAAAAGTTTCTGACAAGATCAAAAATATTAACACCTCTGGTGAGTGTGGGAACAATTTAGTCATGCTTATTGGCATTTACAAAGTCCATACATCTCTGGGCAGACTTACTGTTGGTAGTAAATTTATGGCAGTTTTATGTGTGGATACTTCAAATCACCCATAAAAAGAAAATTTGGTTCATCTGGTTAATACATTCTGCATGCTCTGAAGGGGTCATAGATGGTTATAATGTGGTTATTAACCAGATTTAGTGTAGCTAAGACTTCATCCAGTTCCAGATTTGTATCATGCCAAATCAGGTGATAAAAAATGGAGTTTTGAATAAATATAGTTACTCCCCCTCAGCTGCCAGTTGATGTGAATGCATTATAGGCCACTCTATGCTAGAATGCAGGGAGTGTTATCACTAAAATGTGGCTAGGTTTTTCTAATTGCACAAATGCTGATGGCCTTGATGCTAAGGAAAGCTTCAAGTTCATAAATGTTGTTGTTTAGGCTTCTGGCGTTTAGCAATGCTACCTTGATATCCAGACTGAAGTGTGCTGCAATGCCCATCAGGTGAACTCTGCTTAAAAAGACACTCTGAGGCTAGCAAAATTTATAGCCAGTATGCAAGAATCAAGGGGTAAAACATGCAGGCCATCCCCTGTGGCTTGGGTCATAGCTGAAAATGGCCCATTAAGAACATCTATTTCATCTGACCAGTTAAATAAAAGGAAGTAAAGCTAAAACCAAAATAAAGAGTTTCAACCTTGGATCCTTGGAACAAAATATGATTCAGAAACTGTACTTTGGAAGACAGACAACAGCATTCACTAGAGATTATACTAAAGACGATATTCATTGTAAACACCACACAAAATCAAAACACCCTCACTTTCTGACTGGTTTTAGGATAGCAGGAACCAGTCAGTAAAAATAATGAGAAAAAATTACCCAAACCTAAAAAGCAAAGAAGACTTGGCAAACTGTTTTATAAATATAATATAAAGCTTCATTCATGCTAAAAGAAATGAGCTGTGAGGCACCCCCAAAACAGCAAACAAAGTGTGCTTGGAGTGCAGCTAAACTGCCACGTTGCTACAGGCATCAGTTGGAATGTTCGCTTAAGTTATTGGAGTCTAGAATGCCAAAGCCTACTCGTGTTCTGTCTTTCTGCTCTTCTCAGGGCATAACTGAAAGTCAATTACTGCAACAGAAATGATGTGCAAAAAATCTGCACTCATTTAAAAACGACAGATTTCTCATCAGAAGAAATGTAACCAGTAGTGTTGCTAATCAACCTTTCAGTAGTTATTTCTGATATTTAAAAACATACTGTTAAGCTGCCAGCTTAAGTTTATTCAGGTTTCAAAACATGAGCTTTCATTATGAAAGAAAGTTTCACGATAAAATAACTAGTGCAAAGGACATTGCTGTAGAATTATAGTTGTTTCCTGTTATACTAACGAATTTCACTGTAAACCCATATGAAAGTATACTCTGTCATGTAGTCATAATAATGAACATCAAAAGACCCCCCCCTCCCCACACACACACACACACACACACACACACACACACACATACCCTGTTAGTTATATATACCAACTCTGAGATTGCACTATAAAGTAGGAAGAGCAAATTCCCCGACCCTCACTGTTCATGATGTCACAAAGAAAAAAATCTGGCAATGTGGGATCGTCTGATTTTCAGTCAGCTGTACTGGGTATTTTCTGTGTGATGAATGCAAGATTTGACCATGTAGTTGGCACTGGCACACATAGACACAAACATAGTTTATATATGTGTGGTCGAACAATTCTTTTGCCAACTACGAAAAAACCTTATTCAAGATTGAAAATTAGCTGATCGCGCATACCAGTTTTTTTTACTGTGTGAGACTGCTATACAGTGAGGATTGGGGAATTTGCCCTTTCCCCGCTGTACAGCGATCTCATTGTGGGTATATATAATTAACGGGGGGTGTGGGATAAAATTATTGTCAAGCTCTTTTGCTTGTTCAGTTAGGGTTAAATTTAATGTGCATACACGTGTGTGTGTGTGTGTGTGTGTGTGTGTGTGTGTGTGTGTGTGTGTGTGTGTGTGTGTGTCTGTATACACAGGATATGTTTTTTGATCAAGCTGAAATTTTTGAAATGGACATGCCTGCCCCTTTACGGAGATCGGGCAGGATTCGCAACCAGAATCCTGTCCGTTATCCACAGTACAAGAAAAATTACAGATGGAATTATCATTGAATGTTCATTTAGATATGAACACTCCAGTAACAAAACAAGGTCATATTTATACATTGAATGATTACAAGATTTTTAACTATAGTGATATAGAAGTAAAAGTGGAACATTTTCATTTATTTTCAAAGGGTTTTAAATTTATTCCCATTAGAAAGGCCAGTTTACCCAGACTAATTGTAGATTTAAAGTTATTTTTAAGAAAAATGAACTTTGCTTTATTATTTCAGGAAAACAAAATTGAAATAGAGGGTACTGGCTCTCTGAGGAAAAGAAGCACTATGAACCCACCTTTACATCCACAATTGAAAAACTTGGATATCATTCAAAGATGACCGCCATTCTATAAGCACTGTAGTACTTCAGCTCTCCAAAGACCAGAGAAAAAAATCAACCCTGCGGATGTACATTTGGAGTTAATCCACTAATTGGCAGCAGTTATTAAACTACTAGAAGTCAGTGATCTTCTTGAGGGAAAAAAATTGAAAGAAAATACTTGGTAACAACAGGATTGGAACTGATTGTTAGGTTGACTCTGAACAGAGCACCAAACAAAGGACTGAACTACTTCACTTCTGAAACTTTTCCTTCGGAAATATCTTTATCTGCAGCATTGCAAAATGTCAAAAGAAGATAAAAATATGGATACTACAACTACTAAAACTAAACTGTCAGCATTACAGTCTCCAGAGAAGGAATCTATAATTAAGAGACAGAAACAGTTAAACAGCAAGAGACTGCAAAAACAGGGGCAACAACGAAACCTGATCAACAGGTCACAATGGAAGAAATTAAGTCAGCATTACTACCTATACAGGAAGCTTTAAAAGATCTAACATCCCAAACACAAACATTTAGTGATACAAGCAACCGGATTCTTGCAAGAATTTTTTTATTTATTTTATTTTACATTTGTTGACCGGGCTAGTCCAGCTGGATAATTTCCATTTTCAGTGGAGGCCCGGGGAGAAAAGCTCCACAGATTAAAACAAGGTTATAGAAATTAAACATTTACAATAAATGCCTGTGACACAGACAGTGAGCAAAAATGCATACATATTAGTCTAGATCAAGTAATAAAAAACACATAGTACTATCTACGTGTTGAGAAAGGCATTAATTCTTTACAGTACAATTATGTGAGGATGGGGTATTACATGTATATACATACTGGTAAAAGACATTGTTTGTACCCCCTTTTTTTTTTTTTTTTTTTTAATATGAGAACAGTAGTAACAGTACAGTCATTAAGTCTTTTGTGATCGCAGAGAAAGATTGCAGTTTTGAAATAAGGAAATATGATAGTAGAATGAAGATAGTAGATTAGTCTGGGTTGGTACAAGAGCAGAGCCAGAAGTTATTCAGATGTACAAGAAGTTGTTTTTTAAAAAGATGAAAGGAGCCTAGAGAGGTAATGTGTGAGGGGAGGTTATTCCATATTTTGCCTACTGAGTTGGAGAAAAGGCAGTTACCTGCAGAATTTGTAATTCTAGTTGTGTTGACTTGTAGCTTTTCGGCGGAGCGCAGCTGTTTCAAATTATTATAGGGGGTCAAGAGGTTACCAAGTGCAGGTGTCTTTGATGGTTGATATAGAATGTTATGTGTTATTAAGAGTTGTTGATAGATAAGCTTGTTAGGAAGTTCCAACCAGTGTAAGTGTTTTAAGTTTAGACAGTGGTGAGTTCTATACTGGGATGCTGTGGCAAAACGAGCTATATTGTGATAGGATGTAGTCAGTTTCTTCAGGTTGGTTTTAGAGAGATTAGTGTAAATAGAGGAAGCATACAGTAGGGTAGAGATAAGATGCGATTGTGCTAAGGTGGTCCGTGCTTCTGGTGTAAGGAAGGGTTTAATTCTGTACAGTGAACCAATCTTTTTATTAACTGCTTTTATAGTGTTATTGATGTGATAATCATAGTTAAGATTATTATCAATAGTAACACCAAGCAGTTTGGTAGTAGAGTCTGGGGAGATGAGGGAATTATCACTTGCAGTAATAGTGAAGTTTAGTTGAGAAGATTTGTGGGTAGGTGAGAATAGTAATAGTTTTGTTTTCTTGGGATTGAGGAGAAGACATCTTTTTGAGAACCACTGTTCGACGGTAGAAAAGGTAGATTGTGTGAGTGACTGGAGTTCAGATTGAGTGGAAGCTGTGCAAATAATGGTAGAATCATCTGCATATTGTATGCAGGTAGTGTTTTGGATAGATGATTGGAGATCATTAATAAAGATAGAGAATAAGAGTGGGCCTAGTATAGATCCTTGAGGTACTCCTAAAGAGATAGGTAGTAGAGCAGATAGAGAATTTTTCCAGAGTACTGCTTGTTGTCGGTTTTCAAGATAGGATGAGAACCAGGTTAAGGAAGAGAAATCCAAGGCAAGGGATTTTAATATGTGTAGAAGAAGTGTATGGTTGACCATGTTGAAGGCTTTTGACAGGTCTAGGAAAAGAGAAGAGGTTAGTTTGTTGTTGTTACTGTTACAGTTGATGGTGTTGGTAAAAGAAAGTAGTGCAGTGGTAGTACTATGTGAAGGTCTAAATCCATGTTGAGTGTTTGCTAGTAGGTTGTTATGAAGGAGATGGTTAAGTAGTTGTTTGTGTATACATTTTTCCATGATTTTAGCTAGTGGAGATAATAACGCTATAGGACGAAAGTTAGAAAGGTCAGTGGACTTGCCTCCTTTGTGTAATGGTATGATGTGTGATATCTTCCAGATTGCTGGAAAAGTACTTTCTTTTATGGATCTGTTTATTAGGATAGAAACGGTAGGCAATAGCTTTAGCTGCTACTTGAAGGAATTCAGCAGGAAGCTTATCTGCTGAGGGGGTAGTAGGTTTAAGTTTTTGTAAAAGAGATTGTATGTAGGAGGTGGGTATGGGTTGAAGTTGAAGGGGAAGAAGGGAGTTGTTGATGTTGCTTAAGAGCAGTTGGGAAGCATCAGGAGATAAGTGGTTAGCTAGACTTTGTATGGAAGTAGTAAAGAAGGTATTGAAGTTATTGGCTATTAAAGAGGGATTATCAGGGTCTAAATTTTGTGGGTTGGGTGTAACTACTTTGCCTGGGGTAAGTAGATTATTGATAGTAGACCAGAACTTTTTTGGTTCTTTTTTGGTGGATTGCTGAAGTTCAAAGTAATAATTCTTTTTGTCTGAAAGGATAGCTTTTTTGGTATTGTTTCTGAGCTCTCTGAAGGTTTGATGATCTGTTGGGTTTCTAGAGGAGTGCCATTTTTTCCAAGATTTATTTCTGAGTATAATTTTTTGTTTAGTATCAGAGGTTAGCCAGGGTGCTGTTTTGGTCTTTGTTCTAATGGTACGACTTGGGGCATGTTGATTTAAGCTAGCAAGGAATGCTGAGTTGAAATGTTCAACGGCATTGTTAAGTGAGAGGTGTTTTAGAGGGGTCCAGTTGTATTGTGAAAGTTCTGTTTGAAACTGTTCGGGATTAAATTGTTTTTTGAATATAGTGTTCTATGAGAGGTAGGTAAGTTTAGATTAGTTTTAGCTCTAATGACATAGGTGAGGGAGTGATCGCTAAGGTCATCAGGAAGGATGCCAGTTTGGTAGCTTTGTAGAGGGAGTTTGTAAGAATCCAGTCTAAGGTGGTTTCTTTTTTGCTCTTATTATTTATTCTAGTGGGACTATCAGTTAGTTGTTTGAAACCATAAAGGTTTATATGGGAAGTAGGGTTAGCATTGCTACAAGATTTCCAATCAATGTTAAAGTCCCCAAGGAATAGTGTTTCTTGAGGGAGGTTATTAGAGAGTTGTTCAAGAAGTTGTTCTAAAGTGGGGATGTTATTTCCAGGGGGGAGGTATGCACAGATGATGTTTATTGCTTTAGTAGTGTTAATTTGAATTTTGGAGCAGATTATTTCAGCATTATTGTTTTGGGTAAGGGTAAGGTCAAGAAGAGTAAGCTTCAGGTTTGTTTTATATAGAATAGCTACTCCACCTCCCTTCCTGGAGGTGCGATCAAGTCTAACAATGTTATATCCAGGTGGGGTAATTTCAATGTCTTTAATAGAAGGTTTTAGCCAAGTTTCTGATAAGCATAGAATGTCAAAGTTGTGTACTTCTAATAGGGCATGGAGTTTACTAATTTTGTTACAGATGCTACGTATATTGAGATGGGCCAAGGATAATAAGTTATAGGGTGTATTGGATGAAAGAGAGGAGGGTTTGATATGATTTCTGTGTGTTTTGGTAGTAGTAACTTGAGGGCCTGGGTTGGGGTGTATGTCACCATCTTGTAGTAGATGGAGTATTGTAAAATAGTTTTCAAGTTTATGTTTTAGGAAGGTGTCGAATATTTTTTTTGTTTTAGTTTTTAGTAGTTTGCAATGTAATAGCCTGTGTTATTTGGCAAGTAGGTATATGGATTGTGAGGAGGTATGTAAGAAGGATGGAGGTGGGGATGTTGCAGGTGTACTGGTATGTTTTGAGGGAAGTGAGAGGGAAACAGTTATGGAGTGTTCATAGGAGGTTAGGAAGTAGGTAGTAATGAGAAGGAATAATAGTAAGAAGGAGATAGGTAATTTCAGTTGTGACTGGAGGATAGTTGTAGTCATGATAAAATAGTTGTAAGTTAAGTGTGGTTTACTGGTGTGTTGTAGGTGGAAGTACTGTGGGAGTGTAGGGCAAGTGGTAGGGGCTGTGATATTTTAGGTGTGTTAGTGAGAGGGGGTGGGGCTGGTTATAGTAGGTAAGTAGGTGTGGCTAAGTGAAGGGTGGTACACAATTTGTGAGGCTGTGAGTATGATAGGGTGGAAGAAGTAAGAGGTGTGTCTAGAGGCCAGGTAAATGTAGGACCCCTGGGGGTGGGTGGGAATTGGGGGTAGGGAGGGGAGCGGAGCGGAGCACACATAGTAGACCAGAGGAGAAGGGAAAAAGTATCAGAGAAGGCAAGGGGAGTCAAGGCAAGAGAAGGTAGCCTAGGAGGAGAGGATAAGACAGAGTATTAGAAGGAGGAAAGGGATTGGGCTAGGAAGGTGAGAATAAAAGTGTAAGGTAGAAATGAATACTAATATCCCAAATAGAGATGAGGAAAGGGTGACATCTAGTGGACAACTGTGGAAGTACAATAAGCAAACAAGGGAGCTTCCAGGCGTAGAGCTATACTAAATGGGAGAGAGAGGATAATCTATGTAGCCATCCAAGGAGAGTGTGAGGTGGTAATGAAGGAATGAGGGGAAAGGTTAGCTGCTGGCTGTTTAGCTAGTGGCAATCTGAAAGCTTAGCAGGAACAGTTGGTTAAAACATAATACAGCATGACTAGGTAGACATACTTTCTTGTTATCTTGAGGTAGAGGGTGGCAGGAGAAGACAATGTCCTGAACGAGTCCAAGGTTAGTATGCAGAGAGCACCCTAGTAGAGATAATAGAGGGATACAACCCAGGCAAAAACACAGGGTCGTTGAGGGGATAGCTGGTACAGGAGGGAAAGAGGACAAAAAGATAATGTTAAAATAAAATATTTACATACAGGGATGCAATACAAAGTCAAAATGCAGAAAAATGCAGGTTATGCAACTGGTAAGCAGAGCAACTTAACATATAAGGAGTTTTAACACATAAGGATATGCATACAAATGGTAAACAGAGCACTTCAACTACATGTGTGTGTAGCTAATAGTATAGAAACTATTGTTGGAGCAATCCCCACACAAGTCAGCGTAAAACAATTGAACGCATTCGTGTTTACATGAACAACACAGCAGAAGCACCTTACAGACCCTCTAGGAAGTATGCATGGTAATAATAGTGAAATAGTAAAAAAATAGTGAGTCATAACGCTAAACGCATTCGCGTTTACAGGAACAGCATGTGTGTAAGGCAGTAAATATAAAGACTAGCATAGGAGCAGACTCACATTATTCACAGTATGCATAGTAATAATAGTGAAATATTAAAAAAATAGCGAGTCATAACGCTAAACGCATTCGCGTTTACAGGAACAGCATGTACGTAAGGCAGTAAATATAAAGACTAGCATAGGAGCAGTCTCACATTAAAGGCAAAACCTAATAGCTAAACACATTTGCATTTTCATGAACAACAAATATACACAGGCTGGAACAACACAGCATACGGAACCAGCAATCCCTAAAAGCTACAACGCATTCGCGTTTGCATGTAAAGCATTCCTATACAAGCTGAAACAGCAAAACCAAACAGTATTGGAGCAGTCCCACGTATTTAGTACTCCATAATAGCTAAACGCATTTGTGTTTACATGTGCATAAGTACGCAAGCTAAACTATCAATCCAAACAGTAAAGGAGCAGTCTTACTACAAAAGAAGTACCTATTAGTTAAACGCATTCGCGTTTACCTGAACGATATGAATACACAAGCTGATATAACAAAATCAAACAGTTCCCCTAACATTGAGTGTAATAAATGAATAACAGGTACTGCAGCGTTGTGGCGCCAGTTAAGCACGTGTTTACATGAGCAGCAGTTAAACACAAGCTAAAACAACTTAAACAGTACAATTCCTCTAGACAATAAACAAATAAGAACTTACTGCAGAGTTTTAGCGCACAGCCCAGCACACACACCAGCAGCGAGGTGGGCACATTTAAAGATGGCGCCCTTAGGATAAGGGACGGACTTTAAAAACTTTCAGAGGAAGTCCCTAGGGAGGGGGCAGGGGAGATAGCAGGGAGTCAGGTATAGACCGGAAGGGGAGGGGAGTGCAGAGACCTGACTGATGATGGATAGAATAGTAAAGGTTGCAGTAGAGAGATAGGGGTAGAGAAGGAGATAAGAGGATGAGTGGGTTAGGAAGTGGAACAGAGAGGATAACCAAGAGCAATAAAGCATACAGGTGGTGGGACCTAGTAAACACAATATTATATGAGAAAGGTTAAAACAAGTATGCAGACCTGGGCTCAGAGGAGACAGGGGAAGTAAACAGGAAGCCCCCAAAAGAAAGGTTAAAACAGGGCACAGAGTAGACCAGAGGAGAAGGGAAAAAGTATCAGAGAAGGCAAGGGGAGTCAAGGCAAGAGAAGGTAGCCTAGGAGGAGAGGATAAGACAGAGTATTAGAAGGAGGAAAGGGATTGGGCTAGGAAGGTGAGAATAAAAGTGTAAGGTAGAAATGAATACTAGTATCCCAAATAGAGATGAGGAAAGGGTGACATCTAGTGGGCAACTGTGGAAGTGCAATAAGCAAACAAGGGAGCTTCCAGGCGTAGAGCTATACTAAATGGGAGAGAGAGGATAATCTATGCAGCCATCCAAGGAGAGTGTGAGGTGGTAATGAAGGAATGAGGGGGAAAAGGTAGCTGCTGGCTGCTTAGCTAGTGGCAATCCAAAAGCTTAGCAGGAACAGTTGGTTAAAACATAATACAGCATGACTATTCTTGTTATCTTGAGGTAGAGGGTGGCAGGAGAAGACAATGTCCTGAACGAGTCCAAGGTTAGTATGCAGAGAGCACCCTAATAGAGATAATAGAGGGATACAACCCAGGCAAAAACATAGGGTCATTGAGGGGATAGTTTCTTGTTATCTTGAGGTAGAGGGTGGCAGGAGAAGACAATGTCCTGAACGAGTCCAAGGTTAGTATGCAGAGAGCACACTAGTAGAGATAATAGAGGGATACAACCCAGGCAAAAACACAGGGTCGTTGAGGGGATAGTTTCTTGTTATCTTGAGGTAGAGGGTGGCAGGAGAAGACAATGTCCTGAATGAGTCCAAGGTTAGTATGCAGAGAGCACCCTAGTAGAGATAATAGAGGGATACAACCCAGGCAAAAACACAGGGTCGTTGAGGGGATAGTGCAGAGTTTTAGCGCACAGCCATGCACACACAGCAGCAGCGAGGTGGGCAGATTTAAAGAATGGAGAAAGCGGAAACCAGAATAGCAACAAATGAAGACAATATAACATTGCTCACTAAAAGAACTGAGTCCCATGAGGCTGACATTCAGATGATGCAAAACAAAATTCTGGACTTGGAAGCAAGATCTAGACGTAACAACATAATCATCAGAGGGATCCCAGAATCAATCCAATATAATGTTCTGACTACTTCCATTATACAAATATTTGAAACACTGCTTAAGGACTCTGTGGCTGTTCAGCAAATTGTCATAGAAAGAGCGCATAGAGCATACAGGGATTCCCAAGCTTCAAATACACCCAGACCTGTGTATGTCAAAATATTAAACTTCCAAGATGTGAATAAAATACTTTTAACCATTAAAAAATCTGGTGGATCTATAATGTGGCAAAACTACAAAGTTTCTATAGCACAGGATTTACCAACACAAATAAGGCAGTCTAGACAAATGCTGGCTCCATACTGTAAGTTTCTGATTGACAAAAACATTAGATTCCAAATGAAATATCCTAACAGTTTAATTTTTACTGTTGATGGCATTAAGTACTCTGTAAATACAAAAAAAGAAGCCAGACCTACCTTTTTGAAGCTTTTTAAGGCTTTGCCACCATCAGAAAACTGATCAGTCTAACTAGGCTTCTTCCAGCATCAGCGTGAATGGGAGACTTCATTTACGAGGATCCGAGGCTTTAAAATCCTTTGTCTGTTCTTGTTTGTTCAGCAGGCCTGGAAAATCTCCGTTTTATCTTCTTATCTCATCTTCCCAGCTGAAACACGAAGATTCTATGATGTTTTATGGCTCTAACGAGCGCTTCTGACCCTCGAGGCAACAGGAAATAAGGTAAAGGAAGCAGGGGGACCGTTTTGAGCGTGGTGCAGCTGGGAGGTCCGTTCGCAAATTGGTTCCCCCGTCGCGAGCGCGAAGATATGAAAAAGAACTGCCTGAACTGATGCAACTGCTGGGAAGAAAGAAGAACTGCTGAGGAACCAAAACAAAGCTTTTTTGGACTTATTTAAGGGTAAAATGACTGTAGGACGATCATTGAAGTCAAGTGTGTCAGGTAAAGGCTAAAATGAATGGTTTGACTGTTGCAGTATGAGATTCTATGGCTTAGTGGTTAATTAAGGTAATGCAGTCTTTGTTTTTTTTTTTCTTTTTTCTGTTTCATGCTTGCCTTCTATTCTACTGTGTTTCTGTCTTGTGAATAATTAAGTATCTTTAAATTTTATCATTTTAGAGAAAAAGCATAATCTGTAATTAGATAGTGATACTAGGACACTGAATTTAATAGAGGTAAGGGATTTGGTGATAAGAATAAAAAATATGTAATAATATGGCTAAAGATGTCTAAGATAATATATCTTCCTTCCATTTTATGCTTTTCTTGTCTGCGTTCTTTTGGCTTTTTTAACCTTTTTTTTCTTCTCTTTGACTACTTACCAGTACAATTAGTAAACGTGCATTATAGTTTATTTTTAACTGCAATGATCTATAAAAATTAACATGGAACGTTGTAGAATTATTTTGGAGAAAAATAGCTGACTAAAATAATTGCATTATTTAAACAAAATGTATAACAACTGTGTGCTTATTATGTGAACTGATAGTTAAAATGTTTTAGAACGAGTAATTACAATGCTAATATGTTATTGCTGAATATAAAGTTTGATAAAAGTGAATTATTTGAAATGTCAGGTACAATTAGTTTATATGAATATTGGGGAAAATGTACAGAGCTGTAGTTACTTGAGTGCAGTGTTTAGTAGGGAATGTCTGGGTTAGGCTTTGTAGACGTAGACATAGTTGGTGTAGGTTTTTTGCATGATATTTTATTGTTAATTAGTAGAATTAGTAGATTAGCTACTTGGGGAATTTTAAGCAATGTGAAAAGCCTATGTTCATCCTGGTCTGGAGGAATAGTGGATAGGCACTGGGTAGGGATGGGATGGCAGTTCTGATTCCAAAATATTTACGAAATGCCAACATTTGTCAATCTAAGGTGGATAAAAAAAACTAGATATTATTATACATTAATAAATAGCTTAGAATGTGGATAGTAGATTCCTGGAATGTTAAAGGACTCCAGAACATGAAAAAAAGAAAGCTGTTTTTGCATCTGTTTTTTAAATCAATAGCAGGTTTTATTCTATTACAAGAAATGCATTTGACTAATGACCAATGGGAAACAATGAAGGACAAGAAATGGATTAGGAAGATTGTGATGGCGGAAGGGACTACGAATAGTGCTGGGGTGGCAATTATAATCAAGAATCATTTTCAAGGAGAAATTTTGGAAGACAAAATAGACAAAGAGGGCAGATGGTGTTTGGTGGTTCTCAAATCCGACAGTTATGATAAACCGATAGTACTTATATGTGTATATGCCCCTAATGTGAACCAACATCATTTTATAACTTCAATTTACTCCGTTTTACAGTCATATAATAACTGTTACATAGTCATGGGAGGGGACTGGAACTCATACCAAGATTCTAAACTTGATAAGTTGGGGGCTTCTACAGCTTTTAATAAGCAGGCAATGGTAGAGTTGAAAGAACTGAGAACTGATTTCAAACTGTATGACCCTTTTAAACACACACACATACAAGCAAAGGCAGAAAACTTTACCTTTTACTCTAGCTGCCATAAAATGTGGTCGAGAATTGATTTTTTTCTAATTTCAGAAGTATTCATTTCACTTGACCCTAGGGTTTCTAATCAAGCTAGACAGCTCTCTGACCATTCTAAGATAACTTTAACTTTAAATACTAATATTTTGAAAACTAAAAGTCACTGTGGATATAATTGGTCATTAAACCCATACCTATTTACCAAAGAGGATATATTACAGGAAGTCAAGGAGATACTTAAACAATTATTATATAATATTCCCCGTAACAGACATCCAATAGATATAGAATGGGCCACAACTAAAACTTTGTTAAGAGGATTATTTATTCAGAAAGCCACATATTATAAAAAATTACAAAATAAAGAACAACTGGATTTGGAAACCAAAATACAACTACTGGACCAGGAGTTGATGAGGAACTATAATGAACAGACAGAAACGGAGTTGTTAAAATGTCAGAAAGAGCTGTTTCTTTTGCATAATAGAAAATTGACACTGTATGAACAAAGAAGTTTAGTTAAATATGCAAATCATATTCAAACTCCCTCGAACGCTTTAGCCCGTATTATTAATCAGACGAAATCGACACGATTAATTACTGAAATAAATCATAACAATACTTTATATACTGACAAGTCAGATATCATGAGAATTTTTGAATTAATTTTTAATCAGATGTATGGTGAGCAGCAAATACACGTTCAAGATAAAGATAGAAAAGATTTCTTACAGAAAATTAATTTTCCCAATATTGACAAAAACTCTCATGGAGAATTAATTGCACCGATTACAGTCGAGGAAGTCTTGGAGGCAATTAAGAAATTGAAGCCCCATAAAGCCCCAGGGGCAGATGGTATGACCTCCGAATTCTATAAATCTTTTAGTGTGATTCTGAGCACTGTACTTTCACAGACTTTTAATTATATCATTTTGAATGGCAGCAATGATCCCCACTTTAATGCCTCAAGGACAATCCTGATATTGAAGGAAAATAGTGATCCCAAAAATCCAGACAATTACAGGCCTATATCACTGTTGAATATTGATATGAAAATCATGACATCTATTCTAGCTAGTAGACTGAAAAAAATAATAAATTCGATAATATCAGAGGAACAGGCGGGGTTTATAGATGGGAGACAGACTACGGACAATACATTAACTCTTCATACATTAATATCTTATGCGAAGTATAAAAATATGAACATATATGCTTTAATAATTGATGCTCAAAAAGCATTCGACAGAGTTAATTTGGCATATTTATTTGATATATTATCATATTTCAATATACCTCAGGTCTTTATTTCAACGTTAAGGAAATTATATAATAATGCTTACACTAGTTTATCTATAAATCATGAATACTCCAAAAGGATCCAAATTAAAAACGGAACTCGACAGGGATGCCCATTATCTCCCATACTGTTTAATCTGTATTTGGAGCCTTTATTTCTTCATATGAAGCAAAATGTCTTTTATAACTCTCCAGTACTTCTTGGGATAAAGGTTAGGATGGCCGCTTTTGCAGACGATCTAAATATATACTGTACCACACCGGTTTCGGATACGGAAAAAATACTAACAGCAATACAAAACTTTGAGAGAATTTCTAATTACAAATTAAATTTAAAAAAAAAACAAAATATTCCCTTTAAAGACACCCACACCTTTTTCAATGCTACCATTGATAGGACAAGTAAGGACAGAAGAAAGAATAAAATATTTGGGGATTGATTTCTCAACTGAAAATAGAGAATTCTTTATTAATAATATTAAGGCAACTGGAGACCGAATAACATTGGATTTGAAAAGATGGAGTAAGTTGAAGTTACCGATGATGGCAAGAGCAGCGATAATAAAAATGAATGTTCTCCCCAGAATGCTTTATATTTTTAGAGCACCACAACTCAAAATCACGAAAACATTTTTTAAGCAGTTTCAGATAGGATTGGGGAAATTTCTGTGGGAACCCAGAAAAACGAGAATATCATATGAGAAAATGATGGCTCCTAAAACTAGGGGGGGTTGGATTTACCAGATTTTGAGATGTATTATATAGTGATTCAGGCCAATAGGATTTTAAGGGTGTCTTACTTGGACAGTAATAGTAGAAAATGGATACCCAAATGGGTGCTTCTAAATTGTAAACATATAAAAGGAGCGGGAATTTACGTTAAAGCTGTACCATTTTTAAATAATAGAACACTGAGCAAATATGATTTAATGGAGCACATTAAGATATGGGCAATGGCAACTCAAACTCTGTTTGCATCTATAAACTTATTAAAATATATGATGATGTTTCAACCGTTTCATGGGAATCCTAACATGACTATTGGTAGTCAATTGATAGATTTAAAGAAATTTTCCCTTATTAAGGATTTAACTGTAATTGATTTATACCCCTTCTTAGGAGTAGCGGTACAGGATATCTTAAAAGAGATGAATCTTCCCATTTCTTATTTAATTATAATGAGGCAGATAAAAGATCTTGCCATAAATTATTTTAATAGCTCCGAAATCAAAGAAGAGGAACTAGTTATTTCTCGCAATCTGTGGGAAGCATTGCAACAAGACAGAAAATACATATCCTCAGCGTATAAAATGATAAAAGAGAGGAAATATAATAATCATATTCTTTTATCGAAATACTGGAAAGAGAAATTGGTATCCCTAAACGATAGTAAGATAGTAGAGGCGTTTAACTTAACATTGAAATCAGTATCCCTTCAAAAACTGGTCTTTACTCAACTGATGATATTTAACAATGCGTATTATACCCATCTCACTCTTCATAAATTTGATTAAAAAAATTCACCTAAATGTCCACAGTGTTTAGATCAGACAGCAGACCTGCTACACATGTTCTGGAGTTGCAAGTGCATTTATAAATTGTGGAACTCATTAAAATTGCAGTTACAAAAAATGGGTTACCAAAACTCAACACTCACCTGGGAATTTTTGATTCTACACATCCCACCGGAGAATTTAGACAAATCAAAGAGGATTGTAATTATGAATATCAGTTTATTAATTAAATTATATATAGCCACAAATTGGTTGAACCCAGAACAGACATCATGGCAAAAATTCAGGCTGTTAGCGATCAAGCATATTTTAGCGCATAAATTATTAATTAGTAACAACAAGAAAAGTATAAATAGTATAAAAATTTGGGAGCAAATCTTTAACATTATATTGGCTTAGAGGTTCCTATCCACTTTCTTTTAGGACATTCAGTAAGTGAACAAACACAATCTTAGATTAGATAGAAGATGTAGAAACAATACAGATTGTTGGCTTGAGTTTGTTTTTAATTGTCTATGGTAGATGTTTTCGTGTTTATTTTTTTGTTTTCCTTTACTTGATTAATACGATATCTATTGTTAATGTATGATGTGGATATTTGAAATGGAACTAAACATTGGAAGCAATTTTGTATATAATGTAAATAGTGTGTGAATTGTATTATGGTTTTGAAAAGTAATAAAAATGATTATCGAAAAAAAAAAGAAAAACTTGGATATAATTCTAGAAAGGGAAATTAGGAAAGTAGCAAGCCAGCATAGGATTTTTCCTAATTTGTCAGTGGGTGAAAAAGCAGTGTTTAACGAACTGAGAAATAACAGGAATGTCAGAATTATGCAGCCCGATAAAGGTGAAGGTACAGTATTGATGGATTTTATAACCTATGAATCCAAAATGAAGGATTTACTTTGTGATACTTCCAAATACTCAAGGGCTTCTGTCAACAAGGTCAATTTGGCACATTCCAAAATTAAGTTGTTATTGCATGATTTACTATTGGAGGGTTCCATTGATAAGGACACCTATAATTTTTTGATTAACCTACATCCCAGGGTCCCTTCAGTTTTTGGGATACCCAAGGTCCATAAGGACCAAGTGGACCCTCCTCTTAGAGTTATTGTGACCTCGGAAGGTTCTGCTACTACTTCACTGGCTAAATTTGTGGATGACAAACTAAAAAAGCTTTCTTATGAGGGTCCAACTGTACTAAAGACTCTTGGGATTTTCTTAGGTGTGTCCAACCTCATTTATTTTCCTCAGAATTGTCCTTTGTTACTTTAGATGTGGTAGATTTGTTTGGATCCATTCCTCATGATGTTGGGCTTCAGTGGCTAGAAGATAGTATGAGGGATAACAAATCGTTTTCAGGGGACGACTTTAGGAACTGTTTAACATTCATGGACACAATTCTCACCAACAATTATATGTTTTTCCAAGGAGAATTTTTTAAGCAAAAGAGGGGAGTTGCAATGGGGGCTAAATGTGCACCCACATACGCGAACATAATTTTGTCCAGATGGGAAGAATTATATGTATTAAACAGTCCTTTTGTTGGGTGCTGGTCTTTATATAAAAGGTTCCTGGACGATATAGTCATATTTTGAACAGATACACATCAAAGATTTATTGAATTTTTAGATTATTTAAAAAGTTCCACCACTTTTTTAGATTTCACTTATAGTTATAATTCAGAAACCCTCATTTATTTGGATGTTTTCATTTCCAAAAAAGCTGATAGCTTCTCTTCTTGTATTTACCATAAGGAAACATTCTACAACTCTTACCTACATTTTAAGAGCAGCCACCCCTTTTTCCAGAAGAAGAATCTGGTTAAGGGACAGTTAGTAAGAGTTAGTAGAATGACTGCAGATGATCATGACTTCATCATTGAAAGTGGTAAAGTTTTAGAAATGTTTAACAGACGTGGTTACCCTGATATGTTATTACAAGAGATGTTTGATTTAGTGGCCCAGGGAAGAAAAGATAGATTTGCCCCTATTTTAGGACAAACCATTCAAGCTGCAGGACATACAAATACCCACATGAATCAGCTTAAGAAATGGGATGATGCATTCATTTTAGATTATTCAGGGGATGCAGCTGTAATTAAGGAAGTTATTTTTAAAGAATGGAACAGGTTTGTGGAAATTTCCAATTTAAATGTATTCAAAAACAAATCTTTGAAGTTTACTTATCGGAAAGACTTAAATTTTAAACAATTTTTTGAGTTTGGTATACAGAATAAGGCTAGGGCATCTTTAAAAAGAGCGGGTACTTTCAAATGTGGATCCTGCTCACAGTGCCCCTATATAGCTAATAAAACCAGCATTTACATTACAGCAAGAGACAAGGAGATTACTAGTGATAGTTTCTCTAACTGTAATACTTATGGTGTGGTTTACATTGCTATATGTAAAATGTGTAGTTCTTACTACCTTGGAAAAACCAAGGGAAAGTTAAAAAAACGTATATACGAGCATTTGTATCAAATAAAGAAACAAAATAGTAAAAATGCCCTTTTTAGACATAGTTTGATTTGTTCCCAGGCTACATTTCTTTTCTTTGTCTTAGAAATTATTCCAAAGGAAATAAGAGGTGGCATGTGGGAAGCCAAACTCGAATATAGAGAGTTGTACTGGCAGATTATTTTGGATTCCACCAAGTTACCTGGTTTGAATGACATGATTTCCATTTCCTCAGTTCTTAAATTAAGGGCTGCTAAATTGTGATTTTAGGTTTTAGCCACGAGGTGGCTATGGAAATATGGAATTAGGGCTAGATTTTTTAAACTTCAAACTATTTTTAAACAACTGCAATATTAACTTCGTATATATATATAAAGGGAAGATACAATTTTTAACTAATTTATATGTATTTTGAATAATTATGTTGTGTATTAAAAATTTTATTTATTGTACTTACAAACTTTTACGTAAATAGTACTGTTAAAGAAGCTTGAATAGATATTTCAGTACTAGAGATTTTTATTGGTTAGATTTTAATTGGATTAATTGAATCATGATATTGAATGGCTATGTAAATGTTTTGTTTTTTGTTTAAGATCACTTTCTGATGAAGACTTGCCTTTGTCGAAAACATATACATTGGTTTGGCGTTATTGGTGTTTTGTGATTTTCAATAAAAGATCCTTTTAAGAAGGAATCCTGGTTTCCGACCTCTATTTGGACACTCCTTGCAAGTCTTTATTTTTGGTTTTGGTTGTCGTTTGACTTGCTTCCATCTTTTGGTTTGATATATATATATATATATATATAAAATAAACGGATCTTCTTCTAAAGCTTGAAGTTTCAAAACTTCGAACTTCAAAGTGCCGACACCAGAAGGTTGAAGTTTTGAACCTTTGAAAACTAAATAAAAAAAGTATTTATTTATTTATTTATTTATTTACATTTGTTGATTTGTGTCTGACTGGACGTAGGTCCATTTTCAATGGAGGCCCGGGGAGAAAAGCTCCACAGTTAAAATAAACAGACAGTAGTTACATTGGATTACATAGCGATTAACAATTTAACATAGCAATTACTTATAACATATTTATAGATGAAGAACATAGTACATCAGTAGACAACTAGAATCTTTATCTGTGAAGTACATAACAGACATTAACAAATGTTACAATGAGAAGTTCCTGCTGTATAATAAGTACTAGGCTTATGAGCATCTGAGCTTGCTATTATCAAGGTAGTTAGTGGAGTGGAAAGAAAGGTAGTGGTTGGATGGGGTGGGTGATATTAGAGTAGGAGTTGCAAGGGCAAGGTCAGCATGTTTTTAGGTGCGCTTTTAGTAAAGTTTTGAAGTGGGTGCATGATGGTATGGAGGTAATTGTGGGTGGAAGGGAGTTCCATAATTTGGCTATGGTGCAAGAGAATAGTGCTTCACCAGCAGAGTTATTGACTTTAGTGATCTGCAAGTGATTTTTGTTGCTGGATCTGGTGGTGCGATAGGGTTGGAGTAGATTCTGGAGGGATGGGACATTTAGTGGATGGTTTACTAGTTTGTGGGTGAGTGAGAGTTGATACCATTGAAGGAGGTGAGGGAGTCAAGCCAGCCCAGTTCAGCAAGTGAGAGACAGTGGTGACTATGGTAGGATGCCCCTGTGGCAAATTTGATGATTTTGTTGTAGCAGGTCTCTAGCTTGTTTAGATCGCATTGCCTTAGGTTGGTATATATTGAAGAGGCATAAAGTAGGGTGGAGATAAGGTGGGAATTTGCTATTGAAATCTTTGCTAAAAAACTAAATAAAAACAAAAAAAATTCCTTTTTATGTTTTTGCAGAGTGGCAAGCACTCCTGCACCACCCCTCACCCCCTGCTAAATAACTATATCAACTCCGAGATCACACTACAGTGAAGAAAACAGTAAATATACCATTACAAGCTGTGCACAGCATTCAAAGATTCAAAATGTTGATCTTCTGGTCTTGGCCTTTTGAAGTTCGAAGTTTTGAAACGTTGAGCCTCTGAAGGGAATCCATATACATACATATATATATATATATATATATATATATATATATATATATATATATATATATATATACACACACACACACACAGTGGAAAGAAAGACAGAAGGAGGGAGCGTGATGAGAAATGTTTGACTTTTTGTCTAAATACAGCTGCTCCCTCCTTGGTCCTGTGATAATGATATGATATATCATGAGACTACACATCAGACACACATTAGGGGGGGAGGGGGTGGCTATGCGGTATGAGGTGAAGTGGACTCTAAATTATATGGTAGTGGGATAGAAGCCACACTAGGAAGTAGGTAGGTGACAGATGACAGCCACCAAAAGGTCAGTCCCATGGAAGGGTGCACCATTAAGCCCTTTGCCTAGAATTCCATTTGTAATAAGGCCGCACCTACTTATCTTCCTTCTGCAGTCCTGAGGCAACTTCTATGATTAGTACAGTGACTTCTGGCATAAAACAAATATATAAACTGTTGTTTTCATACAAAACACTGTAATGCATAATAAAGTATGTAAAGTACATTATGTGCAACACAACATTAAGTAACATAGTCAGTATGGTAACAGCATGCCAGTGTGAAGTAAACCATACGGGCAACAAAATAGTTAGTTTAACAAATATGTTAATATTGCATCATAATAAAACACAACAATCATCCACATTTCCCAAAATATAGTTAGTTTAACAAATTATGTTATTATTAAAACAAAATAGAACATAACAATAATGAAAGACAGTTTTCCACAATATAGTTAGTTTAACAAACTTTATTAATATGCAATCATAAAAATAAATAACAGTAATAAATAAATGAAGATAAGGGATTGGAAGAGAGAGAGAAAAACATTGCATTACTGCCATTGCAGATTATATCCCTGAAAACACTGATATATATATATATATATATACTGTACAGGTGTGTAGTGTCAGTTTTGACTACAGTGACTACAATTCTCCTATAGCTGATGTAACACGTACATACCTCTCAAGTTGTTAGCATGGGTCAGTATGGGCCAAGCAATAACAAATACAGGTACAGCACTACACAGAACACTTTCATGTACTGTGGACTTATAACTACCCAGGTTTTCTATAAATGGAATTGGTAATACATTGCATTCCAGGTCATACTTTATCTGCTAATCATGTGACAGATGGATTAGGCTGGTTTATGTATGAGAAAGCGCGACACTTGAGAGGCATGTTTTTGTACAGTAAGTAAACTAGACAGCCGTCATGCCTTAGTTGGTAGGCATGGGACTAGAACCCAATACATGTGACTGCAAGGAACATCTGAAATTAATGTATTAATTGACTGCAGCAGTTCAGTACAGACATGCAAGGGATACAGCCATACTGGGATTACACAGCTTTATTTATGACTCAACAATGCTGGTGAACACATTCTTGGTATTGATATTAACATTCTTTGTAATCTACACAAAATACCTGCTCATAATATGGGCTATCTTGCCCGTATATTTGTCATGCTCCTGGTGAGAGAGAAAATGGGAGCATTATGTGACAGATTCTAAAACTTTAGTGCTACATACCACTGGATTCAAACCCAGGAATGTGTATGGCAAAATGTACTGCATACAAAGCATTTGAGCGACTGAACTACTGAGTAACTGCTGACTATTGATTGACTGATACTTGTCTGGAGATCACCTGGAACTATACTATGAATTGTGCACTACAATTTACAGGACATTCCTCTGGCATTCTAGTACTATTACAGTGTTATACTAGACTGCAGTGACAGTAGAACACACATGCCTGGAATACAACCATACTGCATATATTAAAAAAAATGTATTTTAGAATCAACACTGCTAGTGACCAAATTGTAGTGTTATTGGTTTGAAATATCTGTGATGTTCACACACAATATCTGCCCATGGACTGGGCTACCTCACCCATATACATTTATTACCTGCTGTCTGAGGAAGAGAGAGCATTATGTGAATGATATTGGTCTGGAGACAGTCTTGGATAGTACTATGAGTTATGCAATACAGTTTGCAGGCCATTAGATTTGCTGGCTAAAGCAATTACAGTGTTACACTTGACTGCAGCAACCTTACCATTGACAATCATTGCATACGGCTCTACTGCAATGATTTTAACAACATAATCCTACTGAACAACATTTTGTTTAATGTTACTGGTATTGTTATTGTTTTATTGAAATACAGTTCTTAGAGTTCATTTATTGCACTACAGCTCTACAGCTCTAATTGCACTACAGTTGTTCTTGTATATACTTTATTGCAGTATATGCTTTACTCTTTCTTGCTTATTGCCATACAGTTAGCATAATAAATCCATACTTACCATGCTCACAGTGCAACCTGGCCAGGCGCCCAGCATGGACTCAACATTGCAAGCCCTCTCAGCTACAGCTGTAGGGAGAGAGGCATAGTATTATGCATACCAGTTTTGCAGACATTCAGCTTGCATATTGGTAAAACAGAGGTAAATATACTTACATATTTGTGAAGCATTCCCTGCCCTTGCCTCTTGGACCCAGGTGTCCAAGGTTTCCCTGTTTCTCCTTTTCAGGTTATCATGTTGGTGATGACACTGCTCACCTGTGCGGGGGATACCAGTAACACTGGTGAGTTCCCTGGCTAAATAGTCCAAGGCCTCTGCCTTACACTATGAGCCCTGGAATCCATCCTGCATCAGCTGGGGTCCATGGTTTTTAACAAGGACACAGACCATGACCCTGGACTCCTGAATGCCCCACCACTGCACCTGAAAGTGCACACCTTCACCAACACTGCTAGCCATATCAATAGTTGAATAAACTCCAATGACTGTTGCAGACGTCCCGCCTATTGGGCTTAATATAGGCTGCCCCCCACTACACATCATTCAGCAAAATTTAAAAAAGCGCTGCATCACTTAGCAGCATGCCAACCAGCTAAGCAAAGCCAAGAAGTGTGAAACCTTGCACAACTGAAGTTTTAGCGAGGCTTAGCACCGTACAAACATTAGTAGCTGTTAGCATGTTTATACACTGCTTAGCAATGAGCAGTGCTTAGCAGAGCACGGCAGTGCCAAAAGTCACAATAGTTTCCTAAAATTAATTTAAAATATTACATTCCTTTGCATTTATATTCTGCCCCTTATGGACTCGAACCCAGGACAAACAGCATATAAGACTGCAACTCTACCCATGTAGCTAGTTGGATGTTATAAAAACTATTATATCTCCACATATACTACTAGGTGACCTGTTAGCATTGCTGAGCACCATGCCTCACAATCATGCTTAAAAAGACCTATAAGTAAATAATTATATCCAGTTTCTATTTTTAGCTGTCTGTCACATGTCAGCTATGTATAATGTGAGCACAGCTTGGCATTGCTGCTTTTTTCTTTGTGGTGTAGTAATCTTTGGTGTGTGTTCATACTGTTTGTATTATACTAATATCACAGCTGGAGTCAATGATTGGTCACTGTCTGTAGTCCTCCATACAGCTGTTTGACACAGTATGTGTATGTCAATCTTGACATCTGTGACATAAATAATGGACAGGAAAAAGCCTAGCAGACAGCCCTGATGTACAGACCTGATCAATGGACCAGAGATATACATCACTTCATACATTTCAACATATTTAGATGCCACATATGTGATCCAGTGGTCTACCGACTTCTTAACATAGCAGTTTAGGGCCACATTTGACAGTGCTGAGTGGATATCTCAGTGTGGATTCGTGTGAAATGCCTTGGCCTGATCAAGTTCCACAGGATGATAGTGTTCTCATCATGCATGCCCTTAATGACCTTTGTCAGGCTATCAAACAAATGTAAAAATTATAGAATTAGCATTAACAACTCACCCATGTCTGTTGCATCAGATGAGATATTACTAATGTCCATATGGTAAAAGTCCATGATTTCTCACCAATAATATATAGGCCCTACAAACCATGCCACAACATATGTGGATAGACCGAAAAGCCTGTCACTGTGATCTTTATCATATAGAATAAGGTGACTTGTGCCTGGCCTATGGCCCAGTCTCTGGCCCTGCCCTGATGGGAACTGCACATCTGCAAATCAGCTATAGCTGATGACATTAGTGGTATCTGGTTGGGAGTAAATGCTAGTATTAGTGTCCCACGTGCTGGTGTAAAATGCTCTCTCTAATGTCAAGCAAGTGCATAAACACATACACACACATACACACCAGTTGGCTGCAGTATGAATATAATCCCTACCTAAGTACACTGACTAGAGAACTCAGTAATTTACACAAGCTCCACAGCACAAGTCTACATTTTAAAAGGCTGCAGGACAACTTATAGTGTATGGCATCAACAGTGGATATTGGGGTTAAGATGTTAGGAGGCGTGGATGAAATGGATGTGCAGGCATGTGCAAGTGTCAAAAAATTAGTAAACCATGGGATTGGGGGAAAATGCAGGATATACACTATTCCGCTTCTGACTACATAGACACACACACACACACACACACACACACACACACACACACACACACACACACACACACACACCTCCCAGTTGACTGCAGTGAGAACAAAAGCCCTACCTATCTAAAGACACAAAATGCAGTACTTTACACAACTGCCACACCACAAGTTTGACTTTTACAAGGCTACAGGACAATTTTTATTGGATGACATCAGTTCTGGATGTTAGAGAGAAGATGTTGTGAGGCCTGCATGAAATTGATGTGTAGGCATGTGCAAGTGTCAAAATGCTGGCAATCAAAGGGACTGGAGTGGTAACTGTTGGATGCAGTCTTATGCTCCTCTGGCTAGACAGACACAAACCTCCCACATGACTGCAGTGAGAACAAAACTTCTACCTAAGTACACAGACTAGAAAACTCAGTACTTTACGCAAGCACCAAAGCACAAGTCTGACTTTTACAAGGCTGCAGGACAACTTATAGTAGATGATATCATCAGTGGATGTTAGGGTGAAGATATTGGGAGGCTAGCTAGAAATGGATGTATAGACATGTTCAACTGTCAAGATATTTTAAGTTCTGCATGCTACCAGACTGATGAGTGTGCAATCTGTAGTATTTGGTGGTTGTGTTCCAATGTGCAGGTATAATTTAAGAGACAGCTTCACAAACTATATGCAAACAGATGTCCACATTACTACAAGTATAGGAAAAATCTGAATGTGTATTGTCATTCTAAAAATGTACATGGTATATAACACATTTGCTATTAATGTATGTAGTATAGTTGATATATATGTGAACAAGTAATGACAGATGAGGGTTGCAGTGCATGAGGGAGGTAAAAGATGCTTGCATTATAAATATGTGACACTGTCTGTGATAGGGCCCTCATTTTTTTCTCTTTCCACATATAGTTTCATTTCATGAACACTAAATGGGTAGTAAAAAAAAGTAATACATACTGTTGTCCACTTTGCATAGCACACTGCTGAGCAGCTGGTTTGCACAATGGTTGGTAAAGTGTTTGCACATGTGAGATACACATTTCTACTGCTTTTCCTGTTTGTCTGTAGTTATGCAGTGCACAAATGCAAGCATCATTGCAAACATTCTGAGAGTTCTCAGTACTGAGGGTATGAAACACACCTGCTGCTTAGCTGACTTTGTGGCAGCAGGTGTAAATGCATTGACACATTCCTTTTTTCAGCCCAGATGATACAGGGTTTGAACCCAGCTGTATATAATACTTTTAAATAAGTACTGATAATACAATAAAATTTTACTTTATTCTACCTTCACCATGTGTTAGTGTATTCTGACATAGCGCAGCATGTTTAAGCAGCATTGTGTGAAGGTAACCACACCACAGAAGAGCTGGTCACCATTGCTTGTCATTGGTGCATGATGCCAAACACCATGCAAACAGAGAGGCCAAAAAGTGAAGGGCTCCATTTTTTTGGTACTTACGTGTGTTGTGTGCGATTATATTTTTTGACCAGATTATAGGTGTTAAAATGAGTTAGATAGGAAAGTGGTGAAATGGGGGAGGAAGAACAAAGGGAAAGCAATATAGGAATGTGCAGGAGGGAGGTAGGAAAGAACCATAGTTATCCATTTCTTTGACAGTGCAAAATGAAAATATGTGCAGAATATTAGTTGAATTTGGAGTGCCACCTCCACAAAGAGGAGTAATAATAATGCAATCATGCTGTATAGCCAGTTGGACCAAATCAAGTGTGTCAAGAAGACATGTGTGAAAAATGGAGAGCTACATATGGTACAATATTTTTGTGGGACAGGAGCCCATTTTTTTTACTTCATTAATAGAGGAATGTTGGGTAAGGGATGTAGGTATTTCTGGGTCAGGTAAGTTGGGTAGGTGAGGAAGCAAATGCAAATAAACAGGACAAACAAGGCAAGACACACGGAAGGTCAGGGACACAAATGGTTGGGGGACACCATGATTGGGGTGAGGGAGGGGATAACACAAGCTCATGCATGTGAAACACAGGGACAGTGATAATCTAGTCTTCACCCAGAGGATTGTCATCACTGTCCCCTTACTCCACTGGCTGTTTGAATGCTTGATGTCTTTTCCTGCTATGGACCTTGAGGGAGAGCAGCCTCTCTATCCAGCATAGCCATAAACCAATGGTGCGGTCCATGACACTATGCACCAACCCTGGCACCTTCTGGTGAATAATGAAATCCCCACCTTCACCAGTACTCCCAGAGGGTACCATAACATCAGCTTCCAGGGTACTGCTACCTAAGGGTGCAGGCAGTGCAGGGACAACAGAGGCAGTACTGCCAGGTTCAGTCACAGATGTGCTGGGCAATGGTGCTGAAGCCAGTGGAGTGGGTGCAGGCTGACCCACGGGGGTCAGCCTACTTCACTGTGCTGTGAAGCATTTAGTGATTTGGTACCAATGGATGACATGGAGACATTTTGATGACACATAATACAAAATAAAAAAGAGGGTTGGGGAGAGAGGAAAAAGAGACATTAGTACCATCATATTTATCTGAAGTATTATATTTAAGTATATTTCCTAACAACTACAAACTGTAATTACAGATTGCTCAAAATATTCCTTGCAATGTGCATATCTTGCACATATACTTGATCCAATTATACAGATTACAATTAACAGCAGGGCCTTTATGCCAAATATATAGAGTTTAATTTATGTAATATTATTAAATAAATGTAGTATTGTACAGTCGTTCCTTCTGGTATTTAGACCCGCAACCTCTGAATACAATCTTACACTTGACTCCAAAAGATGGTTTGTGCTACAGACTTATGCATGCATATTTGCTTTTACTGTTAGGATTTGCATGATCATTTTGCTATCACTGTATAGAAAACAAAAAACAAATATTTTAACTTTTAAAGCTACAATAATACTTATCTTGTGCTGCATACAAACTACTTGCTTCCTTCAGTCTTTCCAAACAATCAGCATGAGCCTGCAGATTCAACTCACTTTCAGGATTAGCTGTGAAAAGAAAAGAAAACAACAGAAGAGCATTATGCATATCAGTCTTGCCTTATATTTTGCTTTCTATGTATTATAAATTCTCTTTATTAGCATACTTCCACAACTGTGAGATTTTTCTGGCTTGAAACTCATCCAACAACTGGTTGAGCAGATCCCTCATGCACATTTTTAGGTCACTGAAATGGTGCCTGCACTGTTCTGCAGTGTGTGAGATGCCAACTGCACTGGATACAGCCTTGACCAGACTATTCCAAGCCTCAGACTTGTACTGGGAGCCAGAATATTTCCCCTGCAGAAACCTTTGGCTATGGTGCTTTACCAATAGCCCAGTAAAAATCATGGACTCCTGAGCACGTCACCTCTGTGTGCTAAATTGGGCACCTTTCCCTCTAATGCCAGATATGTCTAATCCCAAAAGTAGAGCAATAGCAAATGATGGTTTCCTGATTATTCCTGTTATCGTGTTTACTGGTAGTGAGCAAATCCAATAAATTATGTCAACAGTGTTTGTGCAATATTAAGTGGAGAGCAACAGTGCCAAGCAGGAAGGAAAGCTATTTTTGAAACTGGAAGATAAATCAGACACTTGACATTAGCTTGAGGGGTGTCTACTGATCTAAGTATTCGGTGATATAACTTTGTAGACATGCATTGGGGTCATAAATTTCATAACCTGACACATTTTTTGTTTGGCTTTAAACACTGATAAAACTGATTTTTACAGTGTTTGATTCAAACCTGTGCATAATAGACAAAACAGTTTCTTCCACAGAAGAATTGCTTCTCATATATAGTCATAAATCATTCATAAATACAGATGACAGTCTGAAGTGTTAACCATGCATGTGTGTTACCTGACAAGGTTCTTATATATAGATTTGTGTGTGTCTTATTTAAGTGTGAAGGCCATCCAAGTCCAGACAGCAGAATTATACTTACAGAAATATACTAGACAGTATACCCTCAGTCATACATCTGAAAACACAATAAGAGTGTCTTATCCCTCATAAATATAAACAATATCAGATCCACTATCTAAAGTGTTATAAGTGACATTGAATATAATGTGAAATGGAAAAACAGTAAAAATGTCTGGAATGTCGTATATTAGAATCCAAGATGATCTGTATGGCAGCCCTACACTTACACCTGTTGCCACAAGAATCTTGAAATAACACTTGTATAGGAATGTATATATTTTATTACTGTAAACTGAACTATCACAACAGTAAAAATATGCTGCACGTCTTGTATTAGAACCTAAGACAATCTGCATTTTACATTTTCTGCCACAGGAATAGTTGGATGACAGCTGCATAATTCCCTATTCATTCTTAATTTATGTGTATTAACAACTGTGCAATCCCACTTAGCATGACTGGACAATGCCCAGCAGAATTAACAGACTGTATCTCTTTTAAATTGTTGACTGTCTACACCCTCTCTGCAGGTGTTCTCTCTGCTTCCTGTGTGGCTAATAGTCCTGGTTTGTGCACTGCTAAGCATCTGACAAATGAGATAAGCACAACTAAACCTGACATTCATTGTGTTTTTCACTTCCCTTGTTTGTGCTAAGCAGCACACTGCTCAAACACTGGCATTGTTAAAAATAAAAAGGGAACATTAGTTGAAATGTAGAAAAGAAATCCTTGAAATAAATACTACAAAATATCTATTAGTACACATGAAATATTTTACACAGGTCTAGATTTGAACTCTCACCCCAATGAACCTTCAAAATGCAGTAAGGGTGTCTTATCCCTCTTTACCACGAAAACAGGTTTTCAGCAGATAATTGAAATAGTTGTGCATACAACCAACTGCACCATCATCCACAGTACAAACAAGACATATAACAGTTGTTTGTATGTGTATTAATTTCATATGTAGTGCACTGAGTGATCACACAACCATTTATTACTATCACTTGCAAACATGCAGCTCTATGTTATCTCTCTGTGTTTGTTGCTCATTTTTATGTTATCTGGGCAGTAATCTGAGACATGCAGTCTGTAAGGCATTCTATATCATTGTCTTTAAAATGTGTGAGGATATTAAATGGCAATAATGTACAGTTGTCAACAAACGAAGGGGAGGCTGGACGTTACTGAACAGAAACTGTGAAATGTGTGCTGTTTACTTACATTTAATACCTTGATAAAATTACCTCTACACTTTGTTAATCTAACCTAGCTGAGGTTATTCATGGAGGTAAGGCAGTCTGAATTGCTGTTATGTTTTTTTCTCCCTACCAGTAATCATTCACAGTTTCAATCCATTATAAAAAAACACGAGGGATTGCCTGCACTATCTTTACATCTGTTACCCAGAGGCAAGTAATTTGGATTAAGCAATTCCAATAAGTTCATACCTTGTTTGCATCTTCACTTTGCTCACAGCCCTGAATATATACCATAAAAAGTGAAGTGTGTAGCAAGGAAACCTGAAGGTGAGAAGTTTGTCTATGTGGATAACACAGAAGAGGATATTACTTTGGGATATAACTGCACAAAAGACTACTGACCTTGATAAATTATGCTTGCATTTTTCATCTATGTACTGCATATGCTGAAATGTCATTAAGAATAATATGTGTGTATATATATATATATATATATATATATATATATATATATATATATATATATATATATATATTAGCAAGTGCTACTTTTATCTGTATGCATTTCTTAGACGTGTACTGATGGCATAGGCATATTTGCCATGGCATTTTACTTTCTTAGATGCATAGCCTTGTTAACTGTCATCACAAGGGCTAATACTACAGCTGTTTTTCTCTGCACACTCTTATACTGTTACTTTTGTGAAATGTAAATGTCCTATATTATCAATGACACAGGGGTGCTAGCCTTCTAGGAGGGACCATATACCCCTCTAGGGCAGAGCTATCCACAGGCAGACATGACTGACAGTAGCTTAAAATGGAATGTTCTATGCTAAATCTGTACCTATTTTTCAGGGATGGTTTATATGATAGCACTTTTAGCATTTCACAACAACGATGAACTGCCACCTCTACCATGCATGGCTCACACCTATCTGACATACCAAGATATAGAGCTAGCACAGAGCTTGGATGTGTACCTGCAGACATTCACACACCAGCTTCCACTGCAAGACCCATACAGACACACACATAACAGTTACATGGTTTCAGCCATGAAACGTAAGCTCATTCTGTCTCACTGGCCATTTGTTACTTTATCCAAATGTCTGCCTGCTTCTCTTTCTTATTCACACACAGTCACTGACCTTTTCTGTCAGCCTAGATTTTCTGCAACCCCCACAGACACACAACTCCCTGTGCAAGTGATGATAACTGTGCCAGATCCTTGTTTTCTATCTTATGGATTCATGGATACATAACATTTGTGTCTGATGCTCATGGTGCATAGCTGGCTTAATGTTTAGCATATTTGTGTTTGTGATGTTGTTTTGCTAATTGTACTTTTGACATATTTTGGTCTTAGAAAGTTAGGAAGTTGATAGCACCAAGTATTTTTTGCATCAGTACTTTTAATAATCTTATGCAGGTTGCGAAATCTGAACCTGAAATGTGTCTCGTCACTTTCTAACTTCTCTCTTTAATGATTTTCCAGTGCAAAAGCAGGATGCCAAACTGAGGACATTCAGTGACCATCAGTACTTTTGAGAGGTATGAATGTGTGAATCTTTGATGCCTGAGGCCTACTACTTAATAGGGGGCACATGCCATCACATAAGTCTCTGATGTCACATGCTAAAGTCATTTCTGTACAAATCAACCAACTTTTACTTGCTTACATTACCAAGTAACAACTTGCAAGGATATGCCATTCATTCCTATTATTACACAATACACTCCAGGTTCAACACTTACCTTGTAAATCCATTGGTTGCAACAGTTTTAGTTCAGGCCTTACTCTGTCTGATGTTTGTAGTACACAGCCATTACATGGAATGGTAAAGGTTGGCAGTGTTGCCTGGCATCAATGTTATTATATGTATGTGCATAGGCTGAATGTTTTATCCCCTTAGGTGGTAAGTGAGCATGCTATGCATTGCCTCTTAGCCAATGTGAGTGCATATTGAGCACACCTACATCTGCTGACACCAACAGCAGCTGCTGGCTCCCCCCGACTCCTCACCTGCATGTGGTTGTGGTGACCTTACCATTGGTGGTGGGATGTGTGCCCCTTCCCTTTGATGATCCTTCTGAAGCTGCTTTCTCAGGAAGATGTTGCGTAGCATAGTACAGACTGTGACTATTTCAGTATATGTTTGTGGATTGTACTTCAGGGCTCCCCCAGATGTATCTAGGCACTGGAGCCATGACTTCAGCACCCCAAATACACACTCTATGATATTTCTGGAGAGTGTGTTCCTCATTATGGTATTCTTCAGTGGATGTGTGTGCATTTCTTATGGGCAACATCAGCCACAGTTCCAGTGCATAACCTGCATCCCCCAGTAAATGACCCTGTATGATATCACCCCTAGTGAACATCTGATACAGTTGGGAGGTGTGCCAGATATGTGAGTTGTGGTAACTACCTGGGCTCCAGCACACACACTCAAGATGATTTACTTGGCATTACACACAACTTAGCAATTAATAGAGTGGAAACCCTTTCTATTTATGCAGAGCCTTCCCGTTCCCCAGGTGATGACTGAATTGTTTTATGCGTACAATCTATGCCACTCAGTGCTTCTGGGTAATGTGCTACAGGGTAGATCCCCTGCATATTTGTGACCCTGCCCCCAGGATTATGGGAAAAATACATGTGATCACTGACATGTTGGAGCATAGCATTCAGTAATTGATGGAGGATCCTGAATGCTGATGCCTGTAACACCCCCAGCATGTTCCCTGTTGGTCACTGAAATGTTCTTATAGTTAAAATTCTAAGTGTTACACATACCTTTGTCTGCACTGGTATGGGTTCCCCCTCAGTTTGTTCTGAGGCTGAGTTGAGGACGACAGAGGTTGCAGAGTTCCTGTAGTGTGTCTATATCCACCCTGTAGCTTTCTACAATTTTCACATCATGCAGATTGTGATAAGTTAACCAGGATCTGAAAACTCTTCTCCTTCTTGGTCTAGTAGTAGCAGCAGCAGCAGCATAGACTTCAGCCTGTTGCACATACAAAGGAATTAAAGCAACAGCAGCCCCAGCATTGTTTCTGTATAGACTCCTTTCCATGGCTGTATTCCAATAGGTTTTGGAATTCACAGGGAAAACCAGCACTGAGTTTATACAGTTGTTTTATAGCTTGTCAAATTGTTCCTCCATCTTGGATTGGTTGATTAGCATACAATTCAGTTGCTTATGCTGTAATTAGCATGCCACTGTGTTTAATGGGGTTGCACAGCTCTACACACTATGTAGAACCACTTACTGAATACAAAACAGTGTACTAACATGTGCACATCACAACGTGACACTCACATGGTGTTAGTGAACCATGTAGGATTTATTGAATCTGCCTGTCAGTATATTACTCTTGATAAAAAAGGCAGTGATCATGTTTTATCATGGATGTCGCTATTAAAACACTAGTCTCCCCAGTTCTCTCAATATATTTAGCATCTAAAGGGACTTGTCTATAATTTACAATTGCCTCCTATGAACCTCCTGTAATGGCTAGAATCACAAAATATCTTTTGTTTTATCTTATTTTGTTTTTGACTCAGTACAAAAGTGCAGAAGGTTTGATAGATTTACTAACAAGGCAAGCGCTATATATGCCAGTACTTAACAAGTTTTAGCAAATTTCAGGTACAGCATGCCAAATCCAGGAAAAGTCATCCACATTCAGACACATTGAGCTTCAACATTTCTTTATAAGTGTGACACCCCTGCACTGGCCAAGTAATCAAGGAGCCTCAATCCTCATCACTGGGAACAGTGAGGGACATACACAATGGGAGGATGACAAGTACAGACACAGTAAAGTACAATTTCCTTTAAGAGCATACAGAGGTCACAGTCAATCTGGGACTGGTTTCTCCCTCTTTCTCCAGATCCCCAATATGACTCCCCACTGGCATAGCTATAGAGTTGAGTCCTTAGCCAAGGTTCCAAGCGCTATCACACTCTCTATTTCCAACCAGTGCTTTGTGTCCCTACCCAAGTAGCTGAGACACACACCCACACACACACACACACACACACACACACACACACACACACACACACACACACACACACCACACACACACACACACACACATACACACACTTTGAGATTTGATTTATACACAAACACACACATGGGCTGGCACAGGTTCACTAGATATGCTCCCTTCTGCCCAGACCATACGTTAGTTATCACTGCCACCAGAACCCCTTATCAAATATTTTAAGGCCCTTCCCAAAGGGTGACCAATCTTACTTTGTGATGTTACTATTACCCAAATGGTAAGTGTGACCTAGACTTGCAAGGCTATTTAGGAGTGGCCTGCACAGTGTCATCAAATACATATGCAAGTATATGTCTCAGAAATATCAGCCACAAAGATAGATTTAAATATATTTAATAATAAATACTAAAAGAACAAGACAATACTCAATCCATAGACACAGTTACTTCAGAGTTCAGAATCACAGGAAATATTTTAAAACAACATTGCAGGACAGTCAAATAAATACAGAAAACATCTAAACTAATCTTTACTATAGTCCTATCTAAATCTAAAAGAAATTAATTTTCCCTATTACTTACTATTAGCAAGGCAAGTGCAGATGTTGATGATGAGTGCATGTTGTCAGATCCAAAGACAAACACAAAATGCCCAGTCTTCCTCTGAAGGAGTTCTTAAATCAGTATTAAATACCACTGCTTGGTCAGCCTGGATGACATCACTCTTTTTCATCTGTCTTCAGTTCCCAGGCTAACAGAAACTAACATCTCTATGTTAAAAATACATATCTCTCAGATGTTTGCCCAGAACTGGAAGTCATAAAACAATTAAACACTTTTACATTTTAAACCTAGTAATTACTTCTCTCCAGGACAATAGAAAAAAACTTCTAGCTCTAGACATCCTGCCTTCTGCTGCAATAAAACTAACTTCTATAGCACATCATAAAGCACTTAATTTCAACTTATTTTCTTGAAGTTTTGCAAGTTAATCTTCTATGTTCCAGCAGGGTATGCTGTGGTTACATTCTTGAAGCTCAGTACATAACATACAGGTCTGTATAAATCATATCAGTATTCACAAATGACATAGAATTATTTACAAAATTCCAGATAGCTGGGCTGGCAGTGTCACAATGTGTACAAAGCTGAGATAGCACTGTAGACATGTAATGGACTGCCTGTAAATACTTCTGTCAGGCTTATCCTAACCAGAAGAGCAGTATGAGGAAGTGTACCACGTGACATCAGTTAATGACCTGGATGAGACAGCAGAGACTTCTCAGTTAGGGTCACCCCTACAACTCTGAAGGATAATGGAGAGGAACGAACTCCAGCAGTAGTGTAGATTCTCTCCTGATTCTATCCTCCAGAGCTGCTTGAACATGAAGTTTCTCCAGTATTTTTTCTTTGGGGAATGTTAATGGAAACTTCTATCTTTCTGAAGAAGTAATAAACATTCCCTTCTGACACCATGTGTAGGTACTTTTATGCCAATTTTATGTGATACAACTAGCAATTTGTCACCCAGCTTACTGCATTTATCCTTACACTCAGCCTTTGTGTTTGAGCTGCGATCACAGAATTTACTGCAAGTAGAAGTGATGCATACATTTGAGATGTCTGCTGGTGCAACCTTCTGAGTAGCATTTCTTCAAACCTAGAACCAACATGCAGTCCAACAATTCTTCAGTTAGTCTAAATTCAAATGCAAAATAAAATAAAGGCATCTAATAAAAGCAAAATGAGACTACTTTGCAATGGGTGGGGAAATGTATATCTGCATTGTCTCATGATAGCTCACTGAATGCTGTATCTCCTGCCTACTGCATGCCCTCAGAATTTGTCCATCTGTCTGTCTTTGTTCTTTTGTTAATGAATTTATTTACATTTTACTAATCTAATTGGCTAAACTGGTAACAAGCATTTTCAGATGGGACCCGCATAAGAAGAATGTATCACATAAAATACAAAATAGAAAACATAAAAACATATTGTGGAAAACATTAAGACTATTTTGTACAAGTTAAAGTCTGTAAAAGTAACAAATGTCTATAGAGTAAGAGAATCTCGAAATATCGCAGTATTACATACATATAACTGTTGCAGACGTATCGTTAATGTATACAAGTGTAACAGTGCAGCATGTAAAATATGTATAAAATCGTGGTGACAAACACATGATGTCTGTGAGTAGGAAATGAAAGGAAAGACAATTTTAGGTCTAATCAATAACATCTTGGTTAGTGACAGAGACCACGGAAGTAAAGCAGAGTAAAGTTGTTAAGGGATAATACTTATAGAGGATTTGTTACATCTGTTAGTGGTGATTAGTTCTGAGATGGGATTATGCGGATTGAAAACTGTCATGTTAGTTTGAGATGAAAGTCAACTGTAATACTCTTCAAAAGGGGGAGAGCTCGGATATAGAGTAAATAACACAGTAGTCACCGAAAGGAAGCTACTGACATTTTAATACTGAGTGGTGTTGAAAAGATTACCTTAAGGGAATTAATGTTTTTAAAATTTTATGATTATACAATTGCACATCTCTGACTAGTCTGAGCTTTCTTAAAATATAATGCACAGGCTGTTTTGAATGTGCCACAGTTATGTATTGTTTTTATATGTGTCATAGGTAGTCAATAGGCTATCTGCCTGAGGGCATTTATAAGCCTAGCCAGAGTGTGTCGGCTTTCGCCGCCCCATTGATTAATTAGCTGATCCTCTGTCAAGCAGAGCCAATGAAGTGATCCCAGGGGTGTATTTTCTGTTACCCATCCACTCATCAAGGTTTCTCTTGAAGAGTGTAAGTGAGGGGCTCTGCCTGATGTAATTTGGAATTTTGTTCCAAAGCATGGGGAGTCTCTGTGACAGGAATCTATCCCTCCAGCATGTTCTATTTATTGTTGTGGCGAGGTTTAGCTCACTAGAGTGAGTGGCTTGCAGTGACTTGGATTTCTTTAGGTGGAGCATGTCCATCAATTCTGATTTGGACATGGCTTTGTAAGTCAGGCAGAGATCACCTCTGAGTAAGCGATATGCCACTGAGTACAGCCAGAGTTTTTTCAATCAGGCTGCATAGGACATATGTTTAAGACCAGTAATCCTATTGGTGAGGTACTTTTGTGGTCTTTCCAGCAGTTGGAAGTGTCTTGTGAGGTACATCCCAAATGGGGCATTGTACTCTATGATGGGTCTAATGAGTGATGAGTAGAGGGGCACTATAACCTCTTTATTTCTAGATGTGAACCCTTTAGTAATTAGATGGGCCACATAGAAGGATTTTCTAACTACTTTGGCAATATGATTGTCAAAGGAGAGATTACTATCTACCTGGGTCCCCAGATCTCTTATTACCTCTTCTGTCTTAAGGGGGCTGCTACCTATGTGGTAATTCGTGGGTGTTTTGCTTTTCCAAAATGGGATGACTATGCATTTTTTGGCATTTAGCTTGAGGCCATGACTTTGACACCAGGTGTCCATCTCA
The DNA here is from genome assembly GCF_019279795.1 of Protopterus annectens. Lineage (NCBI taxonomy): Eukaryota > Metazoa > Chordata > Ceratodontiformes > Protopteridae > Protopterus > Protopterus annectens. The sequence goes on from NC_056741.1 coordinate 39,437,614, forward strand.
GTAAGGCCCTTTTGGAGGATGTCCGTGTCAACCAGAGAGTCAGTTATGGCTCCCAGTTTGCAGTCATTGGCAAACTTGGTTAGCCATAGTCCTTCTGTGTTTGCCTGTACTTCTGAAAAGTATATGCCGAACAGTAGGGGTCCCAGGACCGAGTTTTGCGGGACACCACTTGTGATTGGTTTAGAGTCAGACCTGGAGCCCGCTATTCTTACCGTGTGAGTTCTGTCTGTAAGCCAGTTGGCAACCCATCTCGTGACGTAGGGGTTTATGTTCAGGCTGGTGAGCTTTTCTGTAATACCTGAGTGGGGAATGGTGTTGAAAGCCTTGGTGAGGTCAAGGTAGGCTGTGTGAACCACCTTTCCCTCATCTATGGCCTTGGTGACTGTCTCGAAGAAGTCAACCAGGTTTAGTAGGCATGATCTGCCCTTAACAAAGCCAAACTGGGTCAGGTCAAGTGTTTGGAGGTTCCCAATGTTTTTGTTAATGAGTTCCATGATGATGCACTCCATAGCCTTGCAGACCAGGCTAGTCAGGCTTATGAGGTGATAGTTACCAGGGTCAGTTGTGGCCCCTTCTTTGTGGAAATGAATAACCGTTGCTGTGCACCATTCTATGGGCATGTAGTCTGTGGAGAGGCTGAGATTGGACAGCGTGTTTTGGTGGGGGATTAGTTTGTTCCGTAGTTCGTGCAAGATGCAGCCTGTGACACCCTATGGTCCCTTTGATGCTGTGTTTTTGGCTTTTGAAAGAGCCGTTTTCACCTGTGCGTCTGTAATTTTTGGGACACTACACTTTTCCGTATTGTTGTGGACCATTTGGAGGTGAGAGGGGGGTGAAGTTTGCACTGAATCTATCTGCCAGGATGTTGGCAATATCAGTAGGTTCAGCATATTTTGTGCTATTTTGCACTAGTTCAGTGCATATCTGTGAGTTGCCACTTAGATTCTTAACATAGCCAAAGAAAGCTTTGTGGTTATCGTTTGAATCCTTGGCTATATTAGCCTTGGATGATTGCAGTTTCTTACTGATACTGATCAGGGATGTCTTTCCTTCTTGGGATTTGCTTTTTTTCTGAACTAGTTTCCTCCATCTATTGTATAGCCTGTTGCAGGGGTCCACCAAACTGGTTTCCTTCTCTTAGAGGAGTGAGTCTTGGTTTTGCTAGGGATGGCATGATCCATGTATCCTTGTAGGTGCTCATAGAGTGCATTTGTAAAGGTTTCTGCATCTTGGGCAGCGTTATTCTTTAGCGTGGGGGCTGTGAAACTTACCACTTCTGTCTTAAGTAAGCTGAAGTTTCCTTTAGAATAGTTTTTTACTGTGGTTTCCTTAGTTGGGGGTGGTGGTGGGGTGTGGACATCCAGAGTGATTAGTTTATGGTCTGATCTAACAAGTGACGGGTTGACCTCCGGTGTGGAACACCTCTCGCCCATGTTGGTGATGACCAGGTCCAATATGTTTTCACCTCTGGTTGGGGAGTTTACCAGCTGATCCAGGGCATTTGAGGTGATGAATTCCAGGAAGCGCTGGGTCTGGGAATTTGTACTCGAGTAGTTTTCCCAGTGAATGGTAGGGTAATTGAAATTGCCAATATCAGGGTGTTTGGTAGGACCTTCATGTTTTCCAGTGTCTCCAGAAAGGTGGAGTGGTGGTCCTGGGTCATGGTGGGTGATCTGTAGCAGGCCACAATTTGAATTGCAGATTTGCCCAATGTTAGTTGCCCACAGATGATCTCAGAGGTATCATGTTGCGCCACTAACTTGGAGGTGTAGGTATCCTTGATGAATATGGATACAACTCCTCCTTTTGTGTTTCGGTCTGTGTTCTGTGGCCGAAACGTGTGGTATGAGTTGTAGCCCGTTAGTACTGGGGTGCTCTCTGGAGCCTTGAACCAGGTTTCAGTTACTGCACAGATGTCGACATTCTCCATACTGAGAAGTTCTTCGAGAGCGTGCATTTTGAGATTTAAATTCATGGCGTTGAGTAGCATAACCCACAGTTTTTTGTTAATTGTGCTGTTTATGGAGGTGAGTTTGACTTTTTAGCCTTGCCTAAAAAAGGCACTATGGAGGCAGCAAGAGCCTTGGCCAGTATTCAAAAGTCTAGGGGTGACAGGTGCAAGCCATCTCTTGCGAAGCAATGCAGCTTGTCAAGCATGTCGTCCCAGGCTGACAGATACTGGATCCCCTTTGAATGACACCAGAAGCTTAGCCAATTGTTGAAATTGATATTTTTTTCTTTATACTGAGGTATCATTCTTGGTGAGGGCAGGATGCTACTCAGGGTCAGGGTCATACCTGCCTGGGCTACATGATCAGGGAGCTCTTCCATGTCTCTTTTCATGTAGTTCAGGGAGGTACGTCTCAGGTTATTCACACCAACATGAACAATGACAGAGTCATATTTGTACTTGTTCTGGAGTGACCTGAGTGCTTGTGTTATGTGGCGGATTTTGGCTCCCGACAGGCAACTAACAGTAACCTTCTGCTTGTTCAGCCTAGTGAGTGGGACATCAGTGTGCCTGACTATAGAATCACCTATTGCTAATGTGTTAGGTATGTTATTTCGCCTTAAGGGCTGTGATTGTGCGGCACACTGATTTTGTGTTTATGTGTTGTCTGGTTTGTGACTGGGAGTGCAGATTGTTTGGGTGTCTGCTTTGGAGGTCTCTGATGCTTTTGCAGGTTTTTATTTAGAGCCTCCGAGTATAATTTTGTGTATTTATGTGTATTTTTTGCCAGTGCTGTTTTAGTAGGTCTGTGTGTGGCTGGAGTTGTGGTGCAAGTGTTAACCTTCTCCTCTTGACTGTCTGTTCCAGTCTTGGGTGGAGACACCTTAGCTTCCAAGTTGGCTGTATAATTGCATCTCTCGCATATGTTAGTGTTTTGTGGTAGGAGGAGAGGGTTGTCTGTGTACATGAGGCAGTTGTAACATTGCCTCAGGATACCCAGATTCACCAGCTGGACTGGAGAGTGCACCTGAAGTTGCCCTTTGGTCATGCCTGAATAGTAGAGTGAGCTGCTTAGTCGCTTGGTTGGTGAGGGATGAATAAAGAGCCTTGCCCTACTGGGCAATCAGTGTCAGAGTATATTAGTGCTTGCTGTTAGGTCTGAGCAAGTGCTGGGCTGTGAGATGCTTTTTGAGTGCTTAGGTTGAGAGTTAGACTAGTTTCCAGGGGAAAAACTGAAGAGGAGACTTAGTGGAGCCGGGAATAATTTAACAGTAGCTAACCGGCACTGCCCGGTGCGCAAAACCATGCAAATGTGGTTTTTATAGTAGAGGAAATGAAAGAGAGAAAAATTAGCCCAAAATGGCCAATAAACTACTAACCTCTGGGTTGGAACCACTCCTTCAGGGACAGATAGGTTGCTCAAAGCTCCCCTCTCTCACAGGTGAACAGAGAAACTTCCTTCTATCCAAGTAAAGTATGGGCAACTCAGAAACTAGTATCACAGCCCTAAATTCAGTGCTAGCCTGAAAACTGGACTATACTAGTTTAGAAAGGAGGGAAACAAGGTATTTTTTTTGGGGGGGGGGTTGTTTTTTTGAAAAGATAAGGCAAAAAGTAAAAAATACACTTAAAACAGCTTTAAACGACTACAAACGATCAGAAAAGGCTATCTCACTTTAGTGTGTAGCCTACAACAGTTAAACAAATTAAACAAAAAACAACTTTTTAAAAGTGCAGGCAGTCAAATAAGTACAATATGTGAAAAAAACAAGCTTTTAAATCATAATAAATGCTGCAAAATCTGTGTTTAGGCAGAAAACAGTTAAGTACAGCAAGAAAGTACAGAAAACTGATATTTAATCACTCCAAAGTCTCTCTCCTAAGCTAAAAGGCTTGTATCAGTTTAAGGTTTTCTAGTGCTACCCAGTAGGTTAGTTACAGGAAAGATGGGAAACAAGCGCAGATGTGGTCTTTTAAACCAGAAAGTTGAAAGAGACGGATAAACTGTCCAAATGGTCAATAAACTACAATTTATGGGCCAAGAATCTCTCCTGTCATGGTAGACAGGCGACCTAGTGCTTACCACTCCCACTGATAAGCTAGAAGGCTTTCCTCCAACACAGAAAGGCTTGCGGGGCTCAGAAGCTTACCAACAGTCCTGGATACAGCAACTCTGTATCTGGACTAGGCTAGCTACAGGAAAGGTGGGAAACAAGCGCAAGTGCGGCTTTTAAACCAGAACATTGAAAGAGATGGAAAAAACTGCCCAAACGGCCAATAGCTACAATTTCTGGGCCAGGAACCACTCATCTTGTGGTAGATTGGCTATCTAATGCTTACCACTCTCACTGATAAGCTAGAAGGCTTCCCTCCAGCACAGAAAGGCTTGGGGGGCTCAGAAGCTTACAAAGAGTCCTGGAATACAGCAAATCTGTACCTGGACTAGATTAGTTACAGGAAAGGTGGGGAACAAGTACAAACGTAGGCTTTTAAGCCAGCAAGTTGAAAGAGATGGAAAACTGCACAAACAGTCAAATAAACTGCAATTTTTGGGCCAAAACTCACTCTTCTCGTGGAGGATAGGCTACCTAGTGCTTACCATTCCCACTGATAAGCTATAAGGCTTTCCTCCAACACAGAAAGGCTTGGGGGTTCAGAAGCTTACTAACAATCCTGGATACAGCAACTCTGTAACCGGACTAGGCTAGTTATAGGAAAGGCGGGAAACAGGCACAAGTGCGGCTTTCAAACCAGAAAGTTGAAAGAGATGGAAAAAAACTGCTCAAACAGCCAATAGCTACAATTTCTGGGCCAGGGACCACTCCTCTTGTGGTAGATAGGCTACCTGATGCTTACCACTCCTACTGATAAGCTAGAAGGCTTCCCTCCAACACGGAAAGGCTTGGGGGCTCAGAAGCTTACAAAGAGTCCTGGATACAGCAAATCTGTACCTGAACTAGACTAGTAACAGAAAAGGCAGGATACAAGCGCAAACACAGGCTTTTAAATCAGAAGGTTAAAAGAGATGGAAAAGCATCCCAAACGGCCAATAAACTATACTTTCTGGGCCAGAAACCACTCCTCCTGTGGTAGATAGGTTACCTAGTGCTTACCACTTCCATTGATAAGCTAGAAGGCTTCTCTCCAACACAGAAGGGCTGGGGGGCTCAGAAGCTTGCCAACAGTCCTGGATACAGCAAATCTGTACCTGGATTACACTAGTTATAGGAAAGGTGGGGACCAAATGCAAAATGGGCTTTTAACCAGAAAGTAGAAAGAGATGGAAAAACTGCCCAAACGGCCAATGAACTACAACTCAGGGCCAAAACCCACTCTTCCAGTGGCAGATAGGCTACCTAGTGCTTACCACTCCCACTGATAAGCTAGAAGGCTTCCTTGCAACACAGAAAGGTTTGCGGGGCTCAGAAGCTTACCAACAGTCCTGGACACAGAAAGTCTGTACCTGGACATGACTAGTTACAGGAAAGGCAGGAAACAAACTTAGAATTTTTTTTTTTATAGCAGAAAAGCATTCCAACTAACTATAAGGTATATACCTTGTACCTTCTTTCCTGGTATAGAGCACTTCATGTTTTGAGAATACATTATTGTTTGATCTTGGAGGCCTTTTTGTGTTATGCCAATAAAGTAAGGTGCAGAGGGCTGGACATTTATTAAAATAAAGTAAATTATGTGCAAAGATGAAGTGAGCATATTTCGTTTCATTAATAAAAGATGTCCATTGAAGTTTGTTAAATATAAGAGTGCAAGCTACATGTGAGCTGGGCTTCAAATATGTCATTTTTTTAGCAGAATAATTCAAACTTTTGGTAAACCTTCTTATTAAGGTTTCATAAAGCATTCTGGCCATAGAAAAGTTTAGGCAAGGAAGGATATTTCTAATGGGAAATCTTTTTAATAAGAGTTTTGTTAATTTTAGAAAATGATCCAATTTTGTCATTATGATTGATAAAGATAGTATGTTATCCAGAGACACCCCTACCTAGATATGTATAATGGTATATGCTTCAATGCTTATGGTATAATTAGAAATGGTGTTAGGTGGTATTTGCTAGATTTCTTGATGAAAATTGTGAGTGTTTTTCCTTGCCGAGACAAAATTTGGATTAACTTAACCAACCGAGCAATGTGTTTACACAATATTGTACTTGTTAAGTGAATTTCTTCAGTGCTACAAACAATGAAACATAGTCTAATAGCATTATACCCCAGGTGTGCGTGCACATTTCACTTATGAAAATGGTAAAAAGAACTGGTGTGAGAATAGATCACTGAAGTATGCCAGTATATGATAAGAATTTATATGGCTAGTTTTGCCAGGCAACTATTACAGTTCTGTTTTGTATGTCGATAAAGAGCTATTTTTGCATGTGTGGAGCAGCCTATATTTTTGATGTCTTATTAGTAACGTGAGGTTTAAAACAGCGAGGGCTTTTGAGAAGTCTAGGAACAGTGCAGCAGTGTGTATAGTGTTGTCAAGTTGCAATATGGTTAATGATATTGGCTAAAAACTTAACAATATTCCCACTCTCTTATTCTTGGTTTCCTCCCTTAGTTCCATTTTACAGAATATTTGATCTGTCCATCCCATTAATGCATTTCTAACATCCCCAAGTCTCACTCCCAACTGCGTTTTGAAATTCACAGAAACATAACTGTTAAAGGAGTAGTGCAGGAAAAAGTGGGAGGTAGAAAAGACAAACCAGGCTAGGAAGGAATGCTGGTTGGTTAAGAAGGAAGCTATGAAATGAGTTGTGATAGCAAAGAACAAGGCATCATACACACTCTGGAAAGTAAGTCATTAGATGGCACAAAAACTATATCAGGTTGCAAGGCAAAGTCAGAAAGATAAAGAAGATAGCCAGACACCCTTCATAAGAGATGCCAGCCAACAACATGCTCACCAGTCCACAGGACATCAACGGCAGATGGAAGGAGTAATTCTAGCAGATTCTGAATGAAGAAAATCCCACAGAAGCTGTACTGCCTCAGACATAGCCTACAATGACAGAAGGAGAGTAGCCCACCATAGAAGAAATAAGAACAGCACTAGAAAAAGGAAATCAGAGGAAGCAGCCTGCTCAGATGAGGTAACAGCAGATACAATAAAGATGTTTGGGTGAGATAGGGGAGAAATGGCTCCTGATGGTACTCATAGCAGTGTGGAGAGAAAGACGTATTCCACATGAGTAGAGAATAAACATACTTGTGTCAGGGTTCAAGAACAAAGGGGACATTTACAACTGTGGGCAGTACAGAAGTATCAAACTCCTGTCAACCTGAATGAAAGTTCTGGAGAGGGTGACTGATAAACAAATATCCAGAATAGTAGAAAGTAAGATGGGGGATGAGCAATTCAGATCAGGATGTGGCACAACTGAGCCGATGTTCCCAGTGAGACAAAAAGTTGAGAAGAAGGTAGAGATGAGGAAATAATCCAACTGGGCATTCCTAGACTTGGGGAAAGCATATGACAAGGACCCAAAAAGCTGATTTGGGTGGCCCTGTGATGGTTCAAAATCCCCAAATAATTGGTAGAATTAGTACAAGTTATGTACAAGGACTCAATGACTCAACTACAGAGTTCAGTCTCACTGAGGTGCTTCCAGTGGGAGTGGGTTTGCATCAGGGTTCAGCTCTGAGCCCACTGCTGTTCAAACTGGTGAAGGATTGCATTAGCAAATAGTTTGGAGGGGACAGATCAACAAAGCTGCTGTATATAGATGGTGTGGCATTACAGGCAGACACTAAGCAAGAACTTGAGCAAAGGATAGGGGAATGGAATGCAAAACTGAAGCCAAGTGGCATGAAACTGAGTACAGATAAGTCCATTGTAATGGCAGCAAATAGTGGAGTTCAGAAGAAGCTGAGAATTGAGATAGAAGGAAAAATAGTGGAGGGGTGGGTGAGGAGAAGGAAAGCCTGAATGAGCAGGAAAAAGCTAGAATCAGAAGGGCTGCAGCCAACTGGCATAAAGTGTCAGGTGCAGTATATGACAGAAGAATGCCGAGGAGACTGAAAAGTAAGGTGTATAAAACAGTGGTACAACCAGTGCTACTGTGTGGTACAGAAACCTGGGCAGTAAAGGCAAATAGTTGAGGAAGCTAGAGGTGATGGAGATGAAGTGCCTGAGATGGGTGGTAGGATGCACACTATGGGACGGAGAAATAAGAACATAAGAGCAGAAGCCAAAGTATCTCCAATTGCAGAAAAGGTCAAAGAGATCAGATTACAGTGGTTTGGCACATGTGCAGAAAATCAGAAAAGAATCTGGTGAAGATTTCGAACAGACAGGAAGAAGGTAAGAGAAAACGAGGGCATCCAGCAAAGAGGTGGATGGATTTTATGAGAGAAGACTTGTGACAGTCACGCATGAATGTCAAGGATGGCAGGAGTGTGGCACTGAATCGAGAGAGATGGCAACAGTTGACATGACACCCCAACCCCCATGTAAAAAATGGGAAAAAGAAAGAGGGGTAATGATGATGATAACTGTGATCCTTTAAACAGTAAGTAAAAATGTGGGAGAATATAGGCTGTGTCTGAGGCTCGGGTGTTCTGGAGTATTCTCCTACCTAAAAGGTACAGCATGTTGGAGTTCGTATGTAAAAATAGCATGGGTATGGGGGGGTACAAGGGCCAAATTCCTCCTACAAAGAAAAGAAATGATTTAAAGGTATAAAAATATGTGTCACAATTCACTAATACTTGTTTTAATAGGCATGTAAATCTCCAGATATAATTTTCTGTAAACTAATTCCAGCCGCCTTTTCCTACCTCTGACCTCTGATGTATAACCTGTCTGCTTAGTCAACAATGTCTCCTGACCTTGTGCTATAATCTGCATTGCTTTATCTCACATCAGCTAATAATGCCTGCTCCATTATCTACCTCGCCGTGGATATAACCCGGCAGACCACCCCAGACTAGCCTTCATTGTAATAAGTGATGTCAACAAACATACACTAATTCTTTCTAATGAAATAATTTTTTGTTGCACATTGCATGTGCAGTTGCAGTTCAGTTTTTTGCTTCCTGTATGAGCTTAACCTCGACCCACCGGACATTGGTACTTATTCTCTGGGTCTCCTCTCTTTGCGGGTTGGAGTAACCCCCATAATAGGACCATGGAATGAGCTTCCAGACACTTTCTGGCAGCAGAACAGGGCTAGAGGATCTCAAATGGAAATCAGAGAGCAGTTCATAGCCTGCAAAGTTGTTTATGCTGCTCCAAGGTTTGTTCTATATTAATTCTAGTTTTGGGATGTACTGGGTGATGTCTTCTTTTGTGAGTGGACATGAAGTGAATGCCATTAAGAGTCCAAGTCCCAACTACAGAGTGATTCATCCCTCTAAATGCCTGCCCATTATGGATTCAGGCTGCTGCCTTTGTTGTCTACAAGTCTACTTGCCAGCAGTGTGTACAACAATACCCCCCCCCCCCAAGAGAGAGGGAGGGAGAGAAAGCAGGCACTGCCTTGTTAGGTCTCTCTCCCCCTCATTGAGTCCCACTGGATCCAGCAGCCAGGCTACTAAATGAATCCAGCTCATCTGGGTCATCTGGCCACAGTCTCTTTCTCTCTCTCCTTATCATACCTTTCAACCTCTTAGCACAAAACATCTGGACAAACCCTGACAAAATGTGGGGACAAAGGCCCAAAATAGACACATTTTAAACATTGCTCTTATAAACTTAGAAAGTTGCTAGAATAACATGATTTGTTTTAGTATGCATTTTCTGAAGGATATGAAGTCTGAAACACAAATGTATATCATTATTTAGTGACTTCAATCTTGAGATCATCCCTAATCTATGTTGGTGTTTCTGGTGACTACTGTGCCTCTTACTTGTTTGTTTTACCTCTAGGTTTCTCCTATAAAAGTAGTTAAACTGCTGCAGTGTTACAGCTCTGTTAGCAAACTGGAAAAATGAAACATAACTAGAGTTGCATATACATACAGTTAATATTTCCTGTAACAAGGCAGACTGTTCTTTGTTTCATAAAGTTTTAGAAATAAATGTCTGTCAAACACAGTCACATGAAATAAGACAAAAGAAAATAAATCCAGAATATCAGTACAACATGCTGTTACCCTCCATCCCAGAGCTACATAGATTAGGGATGTATCTTTTTCTCCTTTCTCTGTAAAAAAAGAAAAAAAAACAAAAAATATCCTTGTTTTCCCGCTTTTCTGAACTAGAATAGTCCAGTCTTCAGATTTTGCTGATCTCTGGGCTTTGTCTTAGTTCCTGTGCTATCCATATCCTTATATGGATAAGAGGAAGCTTCTTTGTTCACCAGTGGGAGTGGGGAGCACTGAGCAACATATTTGTCCCTAGAGGATTGGTTCCAGCCCAGCAACTTGTAGTTTATTGGCCATTTTGGGTCAATTCCTGGCTCTTTTCAACCCCCTGCTATAAAGCCCGCTTTTGCGCGCTTTAGCGCGAATTAGCGCAAAGTTGCTCATAGAGCAGCATAGGGCAGCGCCGGTTAATCAAGTTTAAACTATTTCTGTCTCCGTAAAGTCTGCTCTTCAATTTTTCCCTTAGAACTGTTCTACTTGCAGCCTATACTCTATCTGAAAAGCTCAGCACTTGCTCCTAAAGCATTTTTTATACAGGTAAAGCACTATTAAACAAAAGAAAGTACTTAATTCTCCTAAATTCCCCTGAGTACCCATTTCCCTATAGGTCCTTTCTGACTCAGTTACACAGCAATCTTTTTCACTATTTCTAGCATGTCAAAGGGTCAGTTGCTAGCGTCCTCTCCTGTTCAGCTGGTGAATATGGGAATCTTGAGGCAATGTTACAATTGCCTCATGTACACAGACAACCCTCTCCTCCTCCCAACAAATACAAATATATGCGAGAGATGCAACTATATAGCCAAACTGGAGGCTGAGCTCTCTCAATTCAGTACTGGCAAAACCAGTCAGGAGGAGAAGGTAACCACGCACACCACAAACCCAGTCTCACATAGAACTATCACAACTGCAAACCAAACACATAAACACACAAAAACATACTCGGAGTCGCTGATTAAAAATCTACCAAAACAACAGAGGCCTCCAAAGCAGAAACCCAAGCAACCGCCAGCTCAAGACATAGCACATACAACACATAGTTCACAAAGACAGTGTGCTAAACAGTCACAGCCCTTAAGGCCAAACAACATGCCAGACGCACTTGTAATAGGTGACTCCATAGTCAGACACACTGATGTCCCGCTCACCAGACTGAACAAGGAAAAGGTCACAGTAAGCTGCCTGTCGGGAGCTAGAATCCACCACATAACACAAGCACTCAGGTCACTCCACAGCAAGTACAAATATGACTCAGTCATTGTACATGCCGGTGTGAACGACCTGAGATGTACCTCCCTGGACTACATGAAAAGAGACATAGAGGAGCTCTCTGATTATGTAGCCCAGGCCGGTATGACCCTGACCCTGAGCAGCATCTTACCCTCACCAAGAATGATGCCACAGTACAAAGACAAAATGATCAGTTTTAACAATTGGCTTAATTACTGGTGTCATTCTAAGGGGATCCAATGTCTGTCTGCTTGGGATGACATGCTTGACAAGCCACGCTGCTTCGCAAGGGATGGCTTGCACCTGTCACCCTGGGCTTCCGGATATTGGCCAAGGCTCTTGCCACCCCATAGTGCCTTTTTTAGGCAAGGCTCAAATGACAAACCTGCCTCCCTAGAAAACACAAGTGGAAAAAAACTAAGGGTAATGCTGCTCAATGCCAGAAGTCTAAACCTCAAGATGCACGCCTCAAGCCCTCCTCAGTATGGAGAACATTGATGTCTGTGCAGTGACTGAAACCTGGTTCAAGGCTCCTGAGAGCACCCCAGCACTATCAGGTTTTACCTCATATCATGCTTTCCGGCCCCAAAACTTGGACCGAACCACAAAAGGAGGGGAAGTATCCATATTCATCAAAGATACCCACACCTCCAGGTTAGTGGCAACGCACGAAGCATCAGAGACCATCCAGGTGCAACTAACCATAGGCAAAACTGCCTTACAGTTTGTAGCATGCTACAGACCACCCTCTCAAACTCAGGAACCCCACACAGCCTTCCTGAAGACACTGGAGAGTATAAATGTCTCTCCAAATACCATCATATTGGGAGACGTCAACTACCCAAACATAGACTGGGAACATTACTCAAGCCCAAACACCCTAGCTCAAAGGTTCCTAGAATTCATAAACTCAAATGCAATGGAGCAACTAGTCACCTTTCTCACAAGAGGAGACAATATACTAGACCTGATCATCACAAACATAGGGACAAAATGCTCCACACCGGAAGTATATCCCTCTTTGGTAAGATCAGACCATAAATTAATCTCACTGGAAATCCACATCCTGCCCCCACCCCCAGCACAAAAGACCACAGTGAAGAACTTCTCAAAAGCCAACTTCACACTTCTTAAGACTGAAGTGGTATCCTTCAAGGCCCCTGGGCCAGTGGAAACCACAACCCACACTGCTGAATCCTTTGCAAATGCCTTCTATGGGCACCTTCAAGAATGCATGGATCATGCAATTCCAAATAAAACCAAGACCCATTCCCCCAAAGGCAGGCGCCTGGTCTGGTGGACCCCAGCCATAAACAAACTTTACAACAGGAGGAGGAAGTTACTACATGACAGAGCAAAATCCCTAAAAGGGAAGGCATCTCTGATCAGTACTAGCAAAAAACTACGATCACTCATAAAATCATCCAAGGCCAACTTTGAGAGAAAAATCGCAAAAGACACAAAAGACAATCACAAGGCCTTCTTTAGCTATGTTAGAAACCTGGGTGGAAACTCCCAGATATGCTCAGAGTTAGTCCAAAATGACACAAAATACACTGAACCCACTGACATTGCCAACATTCTGGCAGACAGGTTCAGTGCAAATTTCTCCTCCCCCTCTCCCCCAAAAGGAGAAATAACTATCCCAGCAGAGTATAGCCTCCCTAACATCTCAGATGCCCAGGTGAGAGCCGCCCTCTCTAAAGCTAAAAACACAGCATCAATGGGACCGGACGGTGTCCCGGGCTGTGTGCTACATGAACTCCAAGAGGAACTAAACCCACACATAAGGCTGCTGTTTAATCTTAGCCTTACTACAGGATAGGTACCCAAAGAGTGGTGTACGGCAACAGTGGTCCCACTTCACAAAGGCGGTGCTTCTACGGACCCTGGAAATTACCGCCCCATAAGCTTGACGAGCCTGGTCTGCAAAGCTACGGAGAGGATCATTATGGAACTCATAAACAAAGACATTGGGGACCTACAGACATTGGATCCTACCCAATTTGGCTTTGTCAAGGGCAGATCCTGCCTTTTGAACTTGGTCAACTTTTTTGAAACAGTCACTAAGGCCATTGATGAGGGTAAGGCAGTTCACACAGCCTACCTTGACCTTGCAAAAGCCTTTGACACAATACCCCACTTGGGCATCATAGACAAACTCACCAGCTTAAATGTAAACCCATATGTCACAAGATGGGTTGCAAACTGGCTCAAGGACAGAACCCACAGGGTCAGAGTTGCTGGAGCTATGTCAGACTCTAAGCCAGTCACAAGCGGTGTCCCACAAGGCTCAGTCCTGGGACCCCTCTTGTTCGGCATTTATTTTTCCGAGGTACAGGCAAACACAGGAGGATTGTGGCTGACAAAGTTCGCAGATGACTGCAAACTGGGCGCCATAATTGATACTCCAGCGGACACAAACATCCTTCAGAGAGGCCTCATAGAAACAGATAATTGGTGCCAGAGCCATGGCCTTAAGCTGAACGCCAAAAAATGTATAGTCATACCCTTTGGGAAAAACAAGGTACCCACAAATTACCACATAGGTGGTAATCCATTAAGTACGGAAGAGGTAATCAGGGACCTAGGGACCCAGGTTGACAGTTACCTCTCATTTGACTCTCACATTGCCAAAGTGGTTAGGAAGACCTTCTATATTGCCCACCTTATCATGAAGGGTTTCACATCTAAATCAAGAGAGGTCATTGTGCCCCTGTACTCTTCTCTTATTAGGCCAATGATTGAGTACAATGCCCCATTTGGGATGTATCTTACCCGACACCTGCAGCAGTTGGAAAGACCCCAAAAGTTCCTCACCAAGAGGATAAAGGGTCTTAAACATATGTCATATGCTGCCCGACTGAAAAAACTCCAGCTCTATTCAGTCGCATACCGCCTACTCAGAGGTGATCTGTGCCTGACGTACAAGGCCATGTCCAATCCGGAATTAATGAACATGCTCCACCTCAGAAAATCCAAATCCATCAGAGCCACGAGAGCAAGAGACTTAAACCTCAACACAGAAATAAATAGGATGTGCTGGAGGGACAGATTCATAACCCAGAGGCTCCCTACACTCTGGAACAGAATCCCAATCCATGTTAGGCAGAGCCCCTCACTAACTCTATTCAAGAGAAATCTTGACGAGTGGATGGGAGATCGTAGGTTTACCCCGGGGGTCATCTCTGTGTCACTACTAGACAGAGGCACAGTAAACTAAACCCTAAAAGGGCGTAGTATTCTCATCCTAAGGGGTGGTGAAAGCCACACACACTCTGGCTAGGCTTATAAATGCTCTAGGGCAGATAGCATAGTATGAACCTATGAACCTATTGTGTTAGAGCAGTGCATACAGATCATATTAAAAAGATGTTCTTATGTCTAATGTACCTTATATGGTTAATAACACTGATAAAATATATTTCTGTACTGCACACATCTTTTCAGAAATGAATAAAGTCTATCTGAAATAGCCTGATTTTCCTTAACTATGATGCCATTGACACGTGTTCCTGTATGTTACATTTCCTTTCTAATAACCCCTCAGATTACTTCATGTAACTACAAAATTGAAAGTTTAACATTTGATTAATTTAAAACATCTTAAAACATTCTGTCTCAACATCACTCTCCCAAATAAAATTCACTAGAGTTTGACATGGTTTTATGGGTCCTGTCAACTCTTTTTAAATACTGCTCAGCAGGGATTACTTTCTATTCGTTCTCACAGCCTTTTTTCAGTCTTTAATGATTTTTGCTTTAATATTGTCACGTTTCAGAAATATTCTCTAATTAATACAGTTAAACTTCATTATAGTGGATTTCAAGGGATCTGAAGAAATTTCCATGAGTCTGCTACAACAGGGTTGCAGTGTACATCTATTCTTTCATTAGCAGAGCCTTATATCAATGTATGTGGTGAATGTGACTTCTCCTAACAGCATTGTTGCAACTTGACAATTAATGCTTCTTTAAAATGTACATTATTAAGAAAAGACTACACTTATCTTTAAAAGGACTTCATTTTTCTCCTTTTCTTAGTTTCTCTTTTGCAGCCGTTGGGTAACTGACAATACATTTCCCATAATTCATCAGTTTCCCTAGTGGGCCTTCCTATGATCCAGCTTCCTTTTAATCTTCTTATTTAACTAAAAAAGGAATTTAATTTCCCTGATGTATTCCTTTTATTTTTTTTTCTGGGACAGACAGATATAAATGACGTGCAGGTTTGTTTTTGCGTTTCTTCAAGAGTTGCCCTGTCTGAAATCTTCTGTCATGTCCAGTTATCCGAAGTTTCATTTTACTGACAAATAGTTATATCCTTAACTGTTGACATACTTCACACATTACAAACAAAGCAGGATACCTGACTGTTACAAATTCTAGGAGTACAGATGGTGTGCATCTTTACTCTGGTGACATTCAGTTTATTTTATATCATAACAAAAAAAAGTAATATCACAACAGAACAAAAAGTTATCAATGTATTGCCATGACACTAAGGAAAACTACAATATATTTAATAAAATTAAAAATATAATTACACAGAAATGCCCTTTGTTAACTTACAAAACAAAATGCATGTACACAGATGATGATGGTGCAAACCTTGCTGTCTTTTCTTACCTGTATTCAATGGTAAGCATTTTCATCTCCAGTCAAGACTTCATCAGACCCCATCAATATTTTATTGTCAGGCAGGAAAGAGCAACAAAGTACTGCAGCCTACAATGTGCAACCACCTTGGCAGTGACATATGATGTCACAGCTTACATCAAAGTGCCCTGACATCAGAGTTAAGTGAGTTCAGCGGAATGTACTGCAGACTACAATGTGCAAACCACCTTGGTAGTGACATACAATGTCACAGCTTACATCACTGTGCCCCCATCTGACATCAGAGTTAAGTGAATTCAGTGGGAATGTATCAAATACCATTCCCAAAAGGTAAGCAGCATTTAGTTGCTATACAAAGGTAGATCTTGTTTGAATTTATTGCATTTTAACCAGGGTAGAGCACTGACCACGCATAATTAATTTCCGTCTCAGCTCAGGAGAAATTATGACAGAAGAGAATAAGACTGGAAATTACAAAAATCAGAAAACTGCAGAAATCATTTCAATATGGTGAAAATAAACACAAGTTTAGGAATATACAAACAAATAAATACAACTATATGCTCTTTGTGGATGTAAGAAGATCAGACCGCCTGTTTACAGCTGAGTAACTGAAGAAGATACAGTTGTGGGAGGTACTTTCCTGACAGTAGATTTATAATTCACAGACACTTGCAGCATTGAAAAAAGATAAGCATTTGACCTCATAGGTTCATAGATATCTGTCCTTCTAGGCCATTTTAAGCCTAGCCAATTTCACTTTTTGGGATCAGTCTAATCTATCCCATTTGGAAGTCTGGACTTGCCCATCTCGTGGTTGATAATTATATATTACCCCTAATGAGAATAACTGGGATCATACCACAGATAATTCAAGGGGATCCATGCATGGGATAAAGCATTTAAGAGCTGCCTCCGTCCATTAGTAGAACAGGGGGCAGTCCTGGGGTAAATTTTCTGCTACCATCCCTAGATTTAAGAAGCACTTGAATATGTGCAGGGATGAATTTGGTTTTATGTGGATGGGCAGTCTGTTCCAGAGCAGTACTGTCCTCTGAAAGATGTTGCAAAAGAGGGTTAGATACTACTTTTCTCTTCCTACCCCTTCTACTCATTAACTGTAAGTCCTTCCTTATTAACCATTATACTATCTACCTCTAGAATATCTTGATTGTACTATCATGCTATGTTATGCCTGTATTCTGCACTGCTAAATTTACTGTGATAACCTGTAATATGTATTGTAAATAGGATTTTTTTTTTCTTTTTTGTTTTGTTCAGTGTTTTCTTATTTGTTATTGTGTTAATTTCATTGTTCTATCTTGGAGCTTACCTCCTCGGGCCTCTACTGAAAATGGACATGTATCCAGTTAGACTAGCCCGGTCAACAAATGTAAAATAAAATAAATAAATAATAAATATTGGTAATCCCTCTAACCCCTCACCCTACCCAAACACAACTTCTGAGGAAACAGCTACCCTACTTAATTCACATTTTATCTCCTCCATACAAAATTTCCTACCCTCTCAACCTACCTCTCCCTCAGTACCTGTCCCCTCACCCACCCCCAACACTTCACCCTTTTACTTCAAGCCTGTGCACATTTCTTACATCAAATCTCTACTGCTCAAACTCAAACCATGCTCCCCCTCTACTGACAAATTACCTCCGACCTTCCTCAAACTTGCAGCTGACTCTATCGCCTACCCAGTAACAATATTAATAAATAGATCTATGCAAGAATCTACTGTTCCTACCCTTTGGAAATCCTTCTACACTATCCCTCTCCACAAAGGAGGTAACTCCACTGACCCTTCAAACTACCGACCCATTGCCATTCTGTTCCCACTATCTAAGATACTAGAAAAATGCAACCACACTCAACTTATGGATCACCTTCTCAATCCAAACTTACTCACCCCTACCCAACATGGCTTTCGCCCCTCTCACAGCACAACTACTGCTCTACTCTCCTTCACTCACACCATTGCAGAATCTCTGGACAACAATAAACTTACTTCCTGACTCTTTCTTGACCTCTCCAAAGCTTTTGATACAGTGTCTCATCCACAACTACTATCTAAATTCACTAACTTTCACCTCTCCACCTCCACCCTCAACTGGTTTGCTAGCTATCTGTCTGAACGCAAACAATCAGTTAAATGGCTCTCTTCCCCTTCTCCCTTCTTACCTCTCTCTACTGGTGTTCCACAAGGTTCCATCTTGGGTCCCCTCTTATTCAACATCTTCACCAATGACCTTTTCACCTCATGCCATCAGTCCTTGCTTATACAATATGCAAACGACTCCACAATCATTTCTACAGCCAACAACATCTCTGACCTACACTCCCTAACCTAAACAGCTCTACTTTCCACTGAACAATGGCTTTCAGAAAACTTACTGATTCTCAATCCTACTAAAACCAAACTCTTACTCTTCCTACCCCACTCTCTTAATCATCATAAATCCTCCTTTGTCATTAAGTCTTGCAATAACACAGCTATCCTACCTGACACCCACACAAAACTCCTTGGAGTCATTATCGACGACAAATTAAAATTCAATCAACACATTCAGCAATGTATAAAGAAAACACATCAGAAATTAGGTCTATTATACCGAAACAAAAAATATCTCAGTCCCGAAGCTAGACTCGCCCTAGGACAAGCACTCCTCCTCCCCTCACTCCTCTATGCTGCTCCACTTCTCACAAATATCCAAAAAACTACCCTGAATAAACTCCAACAATCCTACCACAAAATAGCCAGATTCATCACCAACTCCCCAAACAACACACACCACTGTATTGCTTTGAAGTCTCTACAATGGCTAGAACTCCCACAACTACTACATCTCTATCAATTTCACATGTTGCACTCTATGCTCTTTAAACCATCCTACTGTCCATCCTTATATCTCCTTGTCTCTGTCTACACCCCATCTCGACCCCTCCGCACCTCTAATCAACAATTGCTTGATATTTACCACCCAAATAAGTCAGTAGGTAAGCTACTCTACAAACACTCTGTGGCCCAAGCCTAGAACAAACTACCTCTTGACATTCACTCAATCTCTCCCACCTCACTATTTAAAAGAAAACTAAAGACTCATTTACTCAATTCCAGAATTTGCCCCTGCTATGACCCTACATAATTCTGTCCTCCCACCACATTGGAATCACTCCATCTATCCTTGTCATACTTCTGAACTCTATCCCCACTAGTACAGTTACATAGCATCAAAAAAAAAAAACCTTGTGCTGTCATTTAACTATTGTTAATGTTGTTTTGTTTATTGTTTTACTACTGTAATGACTAGTTTTATTTCTATTGTTTGCTGTGCTTGTATACTACTGTAGTTTTTTTTATTGTACTATCTGGAGCTTTTCTCCTCAGGTCTCCACTGAAAATGGGACAAAATCCCAGTTGGACAAACCAGGTCAACAAATTTCAATAAATAAAATAAAATAAATAAATAAATAAATAGAACCATAGACCAAGTATTTCTGATGTCATTTCACTTGATGATGTGTAGTAAGTCCATCAGTACTGGGTCAGAGGATACCTTGTATGCCAGACTCATGTCACCTCTTAGCAGTCTGAAGGATAGAGAGTACAGTGACAGGTCTTTGAGTTGGTCCATGTAGGACATCTTGTTTAGGCCTTGTATCCTTTTAGTAAGGTCTCTGTGGGTGTTGCAGTTGTTGCTTGTGTCTGAATAGATGTATGCCAAAGGGATGTACTGCACCAGCACTGTCATCATCCAACTTTTTTTACACAGTTAAACAAGTCTTGTTGCATAAAGATAGTGTCTGTCTCACACTGCTTCTTCCGTGTTGTCAGCTAGCGTGACTTTGACATAATGGCATCATTACTCTATGCAATTTACAGTTGTTTTTTTACACTTTTAACTAATTTGTGAGTGTAATACAATAATCAACTGATGTAAATAAACAGAGACTAAGTATAAATACTTCGCCAGATTGCCTTCTGCTTTCCCGCAAGTGTCCAAACCACCGTAATCTGTTCTCTTTGACATACATTGTAATTGGAGCTACTTTGGCTTCTGTCCTCATTTATTCATCTGTCTGAGCATCCTACCACCCATCTCAGACACTTTATCTCCATCACCTCAACAGAGGTCCACAGGTAAGTAAAAGGCTAGCTGCCCTTGTGGCTCATGTTGTGCTACGTTGGATGTTTTCACTGTTGGAATAAAGTTTTTCATGTATTAAGAAGAAACAAGCAGCTGGAAATCATTTTGAACAAGGTCTCCTGAGTGATTTGCCTGATACTAGTGCATTGCTACTGAAATAAGTTTCATTTTGACCTGTATTTGATGGTCCCCAAGTATACTTGGGTTTGGAATTCTTCTTCCACTCACCAGGTAGACAGTGTGTTCCATTATACAGCAGTAATGATCACATCACTGTTTTGGACACCTTACTTTTCAGCTTCTTTGGCATTCTTCTGTCACACGCTACCCTGACACTATGTGTCAGTTGGTTGTAGCCTCACTGATTGTAACTTTGACCTCATCATTTAGACTTCCCATCTCCTCAACCAGCCCCTCCCAGATACTTGCAGCTGTTAACCTGTTCCACTATTTTTACTTCTGTCTCAATTTCAGCATCTTCTGATTCCCCAATTTGCTGGCATGACAGCTCTCCTGTCTGTATTCAGTTTCATCTCATGTGCCTTCAGTTTTGCATTCCATTCCCTTGTCATCAGTCCAAACTATACACGAGTACAAAGCCAACCCTTTGGTGACATCCATGTTGGTGAGGTCATCAGCTTAATCATCACCAAGTTTCTCATACTTAAGGGTATAAATATCAAGCTCTGTTTTCTACAACTTCAGAAACATATAGCTCAGTTATTTCTGAAAAGAATATCACGATAAATTATGGTGGTGAAACTCTTATTAGAACAATAATGTTATGTCTCGTGTGTTGCAGGTGATGCCACATATAATTTTGAGTTGTGGACAATGCCCCATATTCACAACCCACAGACCATGGAATAAATGACACCCAATACGTCCTATGCGAAAAAGAGAAAAACATGGAATGTGTATGCAGGCTTCTGGAAGGCACATTCCATGTTTAGATAAAGGACTTAGATAGTCCTGAGATATGCTGAAAAATATTTGGAGTAGGACTTGTGCACATCACGATTCATGGAGGGGGATCTATAACTACCTATGACTTGGATGGATGTCTTAACCACAACAATCTGAACTTGGAGTAACTCTATGAGGTTGTCCTGTCTAACTTGTCGGGAGGTAAATTTATCTCTAATATAGATAGAAACATTGCCTCCTTTGGTTCTCACACATTCATTTTGTGGTCTGAGGGTGTGGAAGGCATTGTAAGGCCGGGGTACTCTCTGAGGCCTTGAACCAGGTTTTGTTAACTGCACAGACATCTACATCCTCCAGTGACAGTAATGCTTTCATGGTCTGCAGTTTTTGGTTTAGGCTCCAAGCATTTAGCAGCATAACCCTTATTTTTTATGACTGACAATTTTCATGTTGGCAATTTTGTTTTTGAGACCTTGCCTAAAAGAGGCACTATGGGGGAGGCAAGAGCCTCTGCCAGTAGCTGAAAGCCTAGTCTCTGGCAAAGCAGCAAGTTTTGTTGACCATGTCATCCCAGGCTAACAGAAACTGGATCCCCTTTGAATGACTCCAAAAACTAAGCCAATTATTGAGATCGATCATTTTTTGTTTATACTGTGGCATCATTCTAGGTGAGAGTAATATGCTGCTCAGGGCTAGGGACATAGCTGCCTGGGACACATACTCAGAGAGCTCAATCATGTCTTTCTTCATATAGTCCAGTGAGGTACATTTCAGGTCATTCACTGGAACATGAGCTCTGACAGAGTCATAATGGTAATTGTTGCTGACAGACCTGAGTGTATGCGTGATCTGACGAATCCTGGCATCGGACAGTCAGCTGACCGTGACGTTCTCCTTATCTAACCTGGTGAGTGGGAAATCCGTGTGTCTCACTATGGAGTCTCCAGTGACAAGAGCATTTAGTTTATGAGTGTTACCCCTTGAGGGCTTGGTAGGTGAGACACAGGTGTTGTTATATGTCTTGGATGCTCTGAGAACTGTGTTAGCTGTAGCAGTCTTGTGTTTTGAATGTCTCTGGTGTTTCTGTAAGTTTTTTGAGAGAACCTCATGTGTTGAATGCATACTATGTGTATGAGTAGTGAAGGGTGAGTTGACAACTTCTTCAGTGCTACTGTTTCAAATACTACTCTGCACTGAAGAGGTTGTCAATTCACCCACCACTACTCATGCACATAGTACCACTGCTCATACAGATAGGTGGGAAAAACTAAAAAATGTTTTAAATAGCAGAAAAACAGCAGTGAGACACTAACAATGTTTTAAACAGTAGAAAAACAGCAAGGATACAATAAAGAATGTTTTAAACAGCAAACAAATCAGTTATTTAAAACACTGTTTGGGAGGAAAACAGAAAAAACAGAACAGATGCTTTGCAAACAGTGAAAAGTAGCAACAATCAATATGCAATCAGTTCTTGCTAATTTGTTCCATTTTTGCTTGGTGTAGCATAGACTACATTCAGACCTGCTGAACCTGGTTCTGTTTGTTAAAATGAGCAGTAAACCAGGCTATCCTTTGTTGGAAAGGGGCTCCCTGCACCTTTGTGGCAGGACAGTGCAGTTAGGACTCATATAATTAAAGGCTACTGGCACATGGCTCAGTTATGAGCTTTTTATTGGTTGAATTGTTTAATTCAGTTTCTCACTGTTGCTACATAGGCCTCGTGTTTGTGTGGGTTTGCGCTCGTTTTAACACAGCTCCGCAGATTTAGGTGACCAGCCCCTGCTCTGCTGTATACATCTGTTTACATCTAGTGCACCTCCATGCACCATCATGTGCTACAGCACAGTGGGGTAACCATTGGCGGTTATAGGTGCAAACATTTCCCTTTGTAGCTGCCCATGATCTGGCCGTGAAGTCCCTAAATTGTGCTTAGCTGCTCAGAGAGCACCTCAGTTGCACTTTTGCTCCTTAAACAGCCCCAAAACACCCACATCCACAACAATCTCATACCATTTAGAGAACCCCTGCTAGTATAGACCGTTTACAGAGCACCCCATTAGTACAGACCCTGTTTAGAGCACCTAGTTATACCACACCCCTCCATTTTCTCTCCCCACTGTGAAAACAGGATTTAACCTAGCATTATGGATGGCCAGTTTCCCTCCATTTCTCTTACCAGCTTGATTGACATGGGTATCCTGAGGCAGTGTAGCAACTGCCTCATATACACTGACAACCCTCTACTCCTAAATCACCCAAGTACAATTCGTGAGAGATGCATGTACACTAAGAATCTGGAATCCTTGCTCTCTCACACACAGAACAGTAACACTGAACAACTTGTCAGCTCACATACTACACCTCCTATGCAAACCATGAACTCAACACATAAACCTTCATATGCAGAGGTACTACCTAAATACTATAGACCTGCCAAACACAAACATGTTACACCTAATACAGCACCTACAGCACTCAATACACATAAAAACACAAGCACCAGTGCCTCACTAAACAAGCCCCTAAGGCAAAGCACATCTAAACCAATTTTTTTAGTCATAGGTGGCTCCAATGTGAGACATGCAGATGTCCCACTCACCAAGATGGACAAGGTGAATGTTACGGTCAGCTGTCTGTCAGGTGCCAGGATTCGTCAGATCACACATGCACTCAAATCTCTCAATAACAAGTACCGTTATAGCTCATGTTGGTGTGAATTACTTGAGATGTACCTCACTGGACTACATGAAGAGATACATAATTGAGCTCTATGAATATGTGTCCCAGGCAGGTATGTCCCTAGTCTTAAGCAGTATTTTACCATCACCAAGGATGATACCACATTATAAACAAAAAATGATTGACTTCAACAACTGGCTTAGTTTTTGGTAGTTCCGGTCAGCTTGGGATGACATGGTTGATAGACCATGCTGCTTTGCCAGAGATGATGTTTGCCTGTCACTTCTAGGGATTTAGAGAGAGAGAGTGTAGGAGGGGCAAATAGGTGGGAAAGAGAGACTCCTATCAGGCTGAGTAAGTAAAGATCAACAGTGTGGTGTAAGGAAATCCTATAAATATGGCAGGAAGGGGGGAAGGAATCAGCCAAATCTAAGCCAGAAGCAGAGCTAAGAATTAGATAGGTAAGATTTGAAGAGAAATTTGAACTGTAGGTGATTTGATGTGTTAAGTATTTTTTGGGGGATTGAGTTCCATTTTCTGGAAATGTGGTTGGAGTAAAGAGAATCACCAGAAAAGTTGCTAGCTTTTGTAACTTATAAGAGGAATTTGTCAGAAGATCTAAGTAAACTTTTATTAGATTGGGGTTGAAGTAGGTTGTGGAGTGCAGGACACCTATCTGGAAGATAAAGTATGCCATGGGCCATAGTGAGTTGGGTGTATGTGAGGTAACCGGGGAGCTCAAGACAGTTTAGTTGGTGTAGGGCAGTACAATGATGGGAGCTATGAGAAGAGTTGGTGCAAATCTAGCAATTTTGTTGTAGCATGCATCTAGTTTTGTCAGGTCTGTTTTGTGCAGATTAGTGAGAATGCATGAGGCATAAAGAAGAGAAGAGATTAAGTATGTTCTAGAAATAGATTGTCTTGTGGAATCAGTGAGGAAGGGCTTGACTCTGTAGATAGAGCCTAATTTAATGTGAACTTTTTTTATAGTAAGGGTAATATGTTTGTCAAATCTCATCTTGTTATCGATTGTAACACCAAGAAGCTTAGTGTGAGAAATGGGTTCTATTTTTGTGTTGTTAGAAGAATGAATCATGAAGGGGAACAGGAAGATGTCTGATGGTTTGTTGTTAGAGAAAATCATAACTTTAGTTTTATTGGGATTGACGATTAACTGAGCACCAGAGAGCCAAGATTCAACCTCTGTAAAGATTTTTGAGTTATTTTTGAAGTTTAAAAAGAGATGGGGCTGTGCATATGAGTGTGGGGTTGCCAGCGTATTGTATGGTAGTGGCCTGGTGGGTGGCAGTGTGAAGCTTGTAAGTATCACTCAAACAATTTACCCACTAAAAAGAACATGTGAAATGTGTAGCCTAGCTAATTTAAGTGCCTGTCTCTCACTTCGAACAAAAACATGAGGCCAAGCAGATTTCTTAAAACAGAAAACAAAATGGAGCAGGTAAAGCAGAAAGCAGCTGTAACAACTCACAGACAAGAAAATATAGTTTACTTTCCTCACCCAGAAGGGAATCATTAGCAATGATTTAGTTTATGCGGCTTGAAATCTTTTCAGCAAAAGACAAAGACCCAGAAATTCCCTGTGTATATAAGCAGCTCTCAAACAATTTAATCAATGAAAAAGCATATGAAATGTGCAAACTAGCTACATGTCAACCATCATGACAATACAGATCTGCTTCTGTCTCTAAATGAATCGTCCCCATGGAAGCCAATCCCCTGAACTTTGTACTAGCTCTTCAGGCAGTTTTGCAGTCCCATAATGCAAACTGCCTTATCTTCATCCAATCCAAGGACAGGAAGCCCCTCTGAAAATGTAAATGTTGATGCTTCTTGTGTCAGGCCCTGACACAGCTCCTGCAGTTATGACCCTTTCTAATTTAGAACAGTTGCGCCTATATAGACAATGACATCAAGATTCTAACCCTGTGCAGCTGTTCATGAGAATCTATATTCCCATCCACTCCATGGCACTTGAGGTATATGCTGCCTCCCCACTCCTTACCACTTCTGGTTCTAGTTTCATAAATATTGAATACTTAAACAGGTGATGATGATGATCATGATGATGATGATAATTATTATTTGTTAACAAACAGGTAAGCCCATTAGCCAGAAACCTTTACTGTTCCAATTTGTAATTTTGAGACCTGGTGCTATTTCTTCTCAGTCAACAGAAGTGTTGATTGATCGAGTTACAGTACATTCTCCCAGAAGAGCCATCTAAAGATGAGCTACTCCAAAATTTTGCACTATCTCACTCCCATTTAGATGAAAATAAAAATAACAGACCTGCAGCACTTATCTGTGAATGAAGTAGCTTCTCAACTTGTATAAAATCATGGATTTTATTCAAAGAAGGAAAATAAAACCACAAAAGCAAGGCTAAAGCACAGGATTAAGTGCTTTCACACCTTTTTAAACAGGTGCTTCATCAGATCTAAAGACTGTTACAAACAAACCATCTTTTGAACACAGTTACCTCACCAAGTCAGGTGATCTAAGAATTGGTCTTAAAGGGACAGTTCCATTCTACCATCTGCATGTAACTCTAGAATCCACTTCATATCTTTACATTCTGTTTCATTCTTAGACTACCTTTTCTATTGCTAGGTGTAAGTAATTCCAAAACTAAAAACTTAAAAGTATGCCATCTGTTTGTCTTACCTTCATAGTAGGATTCACATTTCACACGGAATGACAAATATATTATATGTACCCACACACAAATTGGTCCGACAATATCCATATTGATGGGGACATGATCAAATGAAGTATTTAGGAGTATGGATTGGAAATGACTCTGTGGTGGCAGCTAAGGATATGTGGGAAGAGACTAAACAGAAGATAATTACAAAAATTGAGAAACTGAAAGTTTTGTTATATGGATATGGATACTAAGATACAAGCCATTAAAATGTTTTTATTCTTATACACAGGTCAGGCATACTTTTATCAACCGGAGCAGAAGTTGTAGATATAAATTTAGACTGGAATTCCTATAACAGTACTCTTCCTACCACCCACATAAACCTCTATGGTTACTCTCAAACCATTACCTCCCCCACTAGAATAAATAAAGCTAACAAGAAAGCAAGCATATTAGACTGGATTCTCACAAACAATCCCACTCACTACTATGATTCTGGAACCCTCCGTGATGAAATAAGTGACCACTCACTTACCTACATCATCAGACTAAAAGCAAATACCCCTACTCCAATCTCTAACAGACAAATTAGATCCAAAAAGAAATTTAACCCTGATCTGTTCCAAATGGAACTAAGAGCATGCAAATGGGCTCCCTTAAAGCAACTTCCATTAGATGAAGCCGTTAATTTCTTTAATTCTACCTTCCTTGCCATTCTTAATCACCACGCTCCAACCAGATATATTAGAATTAAGGCCAAGTCTGCCCCATGGCTTTCTTATGAAACTAAACACAAAATTCATCTCAGAAATAAACATTGGGCCAAATGGAGAACAACTAAAAACCCTGCTGACCAACAAACCTTTAGACAGCTAAGAAATGACACTAAGAAGGCCATACTCTCTGATAAACAAAACTACTACTTACAATATCAACAACCTAATCACAACAACCCACAGAAATTCTGGGCTAGCATTAAACAGTTAATCCACCCATGTCAATCCACTACACCAAACCCTCAAAATACAGATAGAAAAAATCCCGTCCATACAACTAATACCTTCAATACCTTCTTTACAGATGCTATCCAAACACTAGCTAGTCAGCTATCACATAATACCTTCACACTACCTTCATACTCCTCTACCCGACCCCACACTTTTTATTTCAAACCTGTCCCAACCACCTTTATCCAAACCCTATTGAATAAACTGAAACCATGCTCCCCTTCTGAAGACCTATTGCCTTCTGAATATCTACAGCTATCATCCAAGGCTGTTGCCTATCCTATTTCCATACTGATCAACAGAACTATTACTGAAGGTTACATCCCCACATTATGGAAAATCTCCCATATTATCCCCCTACATAAAGGTGGACATTCCACTGAGCTATCAAACTATCGCCCCATTGCCCTACCTTCGCCTTTAGCTAAAATTAAGGAAAAGTGAATCCATAACCAACAACTCCACCACTTAATCGAAAACAATCTACTTTCCAACTGTCAACATGGATTCAGACCCTCACACAGTACTACCTCTGCCCTCCTTTCCTTTACTGACTACATTAACAGACACCAAAACCTAAATAATCCTTCTACTCTATTTATCAACCTGTCTAAAGCATTTGACATGGTAAACCACCAGATTCTCATTAACATACTTAAATATCTGTCATTAGACCCACTTTCCATAAAATGGTTCCAATCCTACCTTGACAAATGACAGCAAGCAGTCCTTTGGCATAACTCCTTATCCACCCAACTACCCGTTTCCTTAGGTATCCCTCAGGGGTCCATACTAGGACCTCTTCTTTTCTCTATATTTATTAATGACCTTCAGCTAGCTATCCCACAAGACACTTGCATACAATATGCTGACGACTCCACATTATTATGCTCAGCTACATCCTCCCATGACCTTCACTCTCTCACCCAAATAATATTCAACATAGTTGAGCAATGGTTCACTCAGCGTTGCCTTATTTTGACCCCAAATAAAACCAAACTCCTCCTCTTCTCTCCAACTCAAAAGTCCTGTCCTCTACATTTCTCTGTGACATCTACCCAATGGCACAATAATATCTCCAGACTTCACCACCAAACTACTAGGGGTCACCATCGATAATAACCTAAACTTCGACATCCACATCAACAATACTATAAAGACTGTCAACAAAACAATTGGCACTCTCTATGGGATTAAACGCTTCCTTTCCCTACTGCTAAAACTACTATCGTTCACACTCATTTGATCTCTGCTCTCCTTTATGCCTCACCCATTTTTACTAATCTCTCCAAGAATAATCTCAGCAAACTAGAAATGTCCTATAATAACATTGCTCGATTTGCTACAGGCAACCCATTTAGAACCCACCATTGTATAAACTTAAACCAGCTAGGATGGTTAGAACTTCAACACCTGGTTAAATTTCACCAGCTAACCATTGCCCACAACATTCTCTATAAACCTTCCAGCACTCCAAGTTTAACTAGCCTCTTCACCCCCTATAAAAATGTGAAGTCCTTACGCTCATCACACAAACTTGTTGTATGCACCTCTAAACCTAATAACAGAGTTGGGGATTCTCTCTTCTCTAATACTGTAGGCAAATCCTAGAATCTTCTCCCTAATGACCTCTCCTCACTCACCTCTTTATCTCTCTTTAAAAACAGACTTAAACTTTACCTCAAATCATACTGGCTTTGTCCCTGTTCCAAGCCTGACTAGTCCTATACCTCTACAAACTCAACTTACCTATCTAGTCCTTACTATCCTCTGTTACATCTTCCATCTTACTATACTTTTTCTTATCTACCTTTTTTTTTTACATTATTTATAGCCTCTTTACATACCTTTTGTTAAGTAAATCCATTGTATCATCACTACACTTCCAACTTCCTTTTCTCTATTTCTGACCTAACCTGTACTATGTCTCCATACACTCAATTCATACTATTTTTGACTCTTAACCTCAGTGTACATCCTTTTAAGTCCTCTAGGTTGTACTGCATATTACCATTGTCAATTACTTTTTTTTTTACTATGATAATTGCTATTTTTTTATTATTATAATATCTGATGATTGTGTATTGTTTGTACTTATACTTTAAATTGTATCATGTCTTTGGAGCTTTTCTCCCCGGGCCTTTACTGAAAATGGACTTATATCCAGTTAAACTAGCCTGGTCAGCAAATGTCAAATAAATAACAAAAAATTGTGGATAGAAATTAAAAAAGAGTTGAAAGATTTTATTTGGGAACAGAAGAAAGCAAGGGTCAAGTGGGGTAAGCTGATTCTACCAATAGAACAAGGTGGATTAGGATTACCTAATTTGAGGGGGTATTTTAGAGCAACACAGTTAAGGCTCTTATATATAGCACAACTAGAAAAGTATAATTCAAAGTGGAAAGGAATGATGCTGACGCAGGGAGGAAGCTCAAGAAATAAGGAGAGATTGGGATTTTGGATGTAACTCTTAAGGAGAACAACCAAAATCATACAGAGTATTATATTCATAAAATAGCAGGGAGTATTCTAAGAACCAAACCAGCACAAGAATGGATAAAAGATATATTGCTGATAGGGATGGCTGTGGTCAAGGATGCAGATAATAGGCAAGAGGGCTGGAATTTATTGGAGAAAACTGCAAAGGAACCAAGGTATTGGGAACAAAAAAACTAGAAAGAGAAAGGTAGTAGAATGGGAAGAGGCCAAGAATTTATTTGGACTTCAGGTTAGAGATTGCCTTCCCTATCAAGGGCGTATATCAGAGTATAGGCAAAGAGAAAGAAATAGGGGACTCCTAGATGAAATACAAGCACCAGCAGAGTTTTTAATAGAATTTAGAACAGAAACTGCCATTAAAAAAGGAATAAATAGTAATGCATATAAAATATTGCATGATAATTATAAGAATTGGTTAGAGGAGCTTAGAAAGGATTGGGAAGAGAGACTGGATAAGTAATTCACAAAGAGACAATGGGAGGATATATGTATATCTCCCAAATATGCAACAAAGTCTAGAAGATTTAGGATCTTTGCCCAGAAGTGTTTACATAGATATTTTTATACCCCAAGTGGACTGCAAAGAATTTTTCCTCAGGTGGATAGCAAATGTCAGCAGAGTAACAGGCAAGAAAGAGGTAGCTGGGAACTTATTTTCTGAATGTAATGAGCTGGCAGATTTAGGGATTCCCTGCAGACCACTCTGTCGGAGATGCTAGGTGAGCAGATTGCACTGACTGGGGAGAGGATTTTTTTCAGTTATGCTACAGAATCGAAATTGCCTAGACATAGTAAAGCCTTGCTGAGTCTAATTATGGTAGCTGCCAAAAAAGCAATTACTAGAAAATAGAATCAAAGCCTAAACCAACTGTACTAGAAGTAGCGAATATAGTAACAGAGATAAATCCACTGGAATTGGAATCTTTAAAAAAGATAAGGGGCAACCTACATAGGAAAAATGGGAATTGTGGCAACAGTATATGCAGAGAAGGAATGAGGTTTAAGAGGGAGGATTGGAATGAGCCATTTAATGCCTAACTGGCAATGATTGGATGGTTTATAAGTGATGTATAATGTTTGCAGCTACAGTTGTTTCAATGGCGTCTGTGATATAAACTGCAACTAACATGGTACCATTTTGTATGTTTTTCGTTTATATAAATGTAAGATTGCCTTCGTCATATGTGAAAATGTAATAAAGATGTTAGGGAAAAATAATAACAAATATACTATATTTTTACTTATGCAATTTGCATAAAAATGAAAGACATAACTCTTTTTACTCACTGGATGTACAGGGAATTACTGCTATGAATATATTTGCACATGTTGCAGTCTCTACATGGAAATGTAACACATTTATCAGAGACAGAAATCTTCTTATTAGTAGATTTATAACACAGCAACTGTTCTAATGATATATTGCCCTTATAGCAAAACTAGGGTACATTACCAAGTACTGACCTATACCTATCAGCAGATACAAGTAGTTGCCAATTTTCCTAATAATATTGCAGATAGTTTGAACATCCATAGTATAAGTCATGCACATTCTTAAGTCAGAGCCTCTGGTATCAGAGATTTATTTTTACTGTTCACTATTCTCTCAGAAAAGTAAGGTTTAGCAACATCCCTCCTGTGTTGGAGGACCTCATCACAGGCAGCCTCGACCTCCACATCATGGTAGTTTCTACATTTAAAGTCACTGTTAAGGTTCTTAAATGATTCATAAATAATTCTATCATCAGCACTTAGGTTGAGGCTGATGTAGTGAACAGTGAAAGAAAGATCTCTGATGCAAGAGACTCTGACTTAAGAATGTGCATGACTTAATCTATGGATGTTTAAACTACCTGCAATATTATTAGGAAAAATTGGCAGCTACTTGTATCTGCTGATAGGTATAGGTCAATACTTGGTAATGCACCCATGGTTTGCTATAAGGGCAATATATCATTAAAACAGTTGCTGTGTTATAAATCTACTAATAAGGTTTCTGTCTCTGATAAATGTGGTACATTTCCATGTAGAGATTGCAACATGGTCAGATATATTCATAGCAGTGATTCCTATGTACATCCAGTGAGTAAGGAGAGTTATTTCTTTCGTTTTTATTCAAATTGCAGAAGACAAAATCTAGTATGTTTGCCATTCTGTGTGAAATGTGAATCCTACTATGTAGGTAAGACAAACAGATGTCTAAAAGGCAGAATTAGATAATATTTAAATAACATCAGGAAGAATGATGTTCATAATGCACTGTATAAACATGTTCTAGAGACTCACACCAGTCATACTTTCAAGTTTTCAGTTTTGGAATTACTTACACCTAGCAATAGAAAAGGTGATCTAAGAAATAAAACAGAATGTAAAGAGATGAAGTGGATTCTAGAATTACATGTGTTAAGGTAAGCCTGTTAAATAAACACTTTAGTCTTTTGGCAGTTCAAAGTACAAGTCTTTTATTAAAATAGAAAAACACGCGTGTGCGGGAGACAATATTTAGAAAGTCATGTCTCCCCAAAGGATTTGTCAAACAATATATAGATAATCTTATCTAAGTAATAAATTTTATCTATGAAACCACTGTTAGCATCCAACAGAAATATAACAAGACAGTACATTTCATCTATCAGACCACTACCCTATATTGAACAGGAAAATGCCAAGTTAGTAGAAAATACATTTTATATTTGCTATCTATATTTTGTCCTAATAAGGAATAAGTTTCCATTCTGCTACATGGCTAGTAAGAAACAATGCCTCAAGCTAGTTTCTTCCCAGTAATTTTCCACGACTTCAGGATACATTTACAATCACATACACTAAACACACACATACATTTAACCTTCTACAACCTTTACAATCTCTCCTTTGATGTTAAGAAAGTATTATGCCAGAAACTACTTTTTTAGAGACCAAAGGTATTTTTATACATTTTGCCGAATTCCTTAAAAACTGTTTTTTTTTTTTATTTTTATTTTTCACAAAACCTTTATCAATACACTTGGTAAATGGCATATTTTCAAAATTACTGACATGTACATTTTGTAATGCAATAGAAGATCGAGATGCAATAAGCTTAGGTATTAAAACTTTGCATAAAAATAGAAGCAAAAATAGAATTATAATAACAATAGCACTAAGCATGATAAACTTTAGACTACCACCACCCCATCCAGAAAATAAGTTAGTGAGCCATGCCCACTGTGAGCTATCTGCCTCCTTTGTATTGGATAGCTCAGCACCTTTTTGGATAATTTTCAAATGACTACGTGTAGTGTCTTGTATTTGGGAATAAATGTACACCATTCCTTGTGCATGAGCACACATGCAGCCCATTTTGATGCAAGCACAAAGTCAAGCTCTATTTGATTTTGCAACACCACAGCATGCATAGCACTCAGCTTAGCAGTTATTAGACTTGCAGACTCAAAGGTCACATTACTGAATACTTTTAACAACTTAGATAACTTTTGTAGCTCCCGTATTGCTTTTGGAGCTCCGGAAGCAAGAAATATACCAGCCCCAGAAATAACATCATCACCCAGGTCTATATGAGCAAGTCCTTTAAAGGCTGATTTTTCTAAACCATGAGGGATTTTTTACAGTCTGAGTCTCTTGGACATTTCGTATTTTTCTGCTGGGCAAATCGGTTGTGTGTGTCGGACAGCTGGGACAACAAATCTGACAAAACAGCTGCCATTCCAATCGATTATGAGCCATCTGTAGGCCTTTTTCCACAAACAAAATAATCTTATTATGATGCATATACATATGGCTTTCAGTCCTCATTATTTATTGTTGGGTGTCTAAATGGGCTAAAAACATTTTCTGAAAACACCCAACATATTGTTCCTTTGGTTTTAATTCTACATGGCTTGCTAATCAATGTGATATTACATCTGCCACAGTTTGGGTACCATTGTGCTGCAAACAAAAGAATCCTTTGAAATAACCCAGCTATAAGTTTAGTTCTCATTTTTATTATTCCTCCCCTTTTTAGTAATGCTTGTTGAATCTCTGAAACATTTAAATGAAGTACTCTGGATGTAATGTCAATATGTTCAGTTTGTATAGCAGCACATACCCAACAGTTGCTGACATTTGAATGCCACTGCATAAGTCTGCAGAATAGCATCACATGTATTAAATGAAGGATGCCAGTTTACCACTGCTTGTTTAGGCGTAAGTGCTATGAATCTGTGCACTTTCCTATAAAAAGCCTGAACAGTATTTGCAGTTTCTGCAGGAATCAAGAAGTGTAGCAACAAAACAAAAATAACAAGGCTCAAGAAGTGTAGCAACAAAACAAAAATAATGACTGCAGTCATCAAGGCAGCGATCACACAGGAAGAGCAGCTGGGTGAGGTTGGAATGGATTCTTGCAGATGTCCGAGCACAGATAAGGTTTTGTGATGACTAGTTCACTGTTGTTGCTGTTGCTGAGTGCCAAATAAATTCCCCATTGGCTGTTGTCTGTGTCCCATGAGCGATGCTTGGTCACCTGACTCAAGGGAAATGTTCTCCTCCACTGGTCTTTTAACATTAGTCACCACATCTTTCTTCCAACTCTCTGTTTTTTCATCTGGTATGGGAAGATACTGGTTTATCATTTGACAAGGCCTCATCAGGGGAGTTGAATGAAATAGCTTGGTTTTCTTTATTTGGGACTGCTTTTTGAACATGGGAGATGTGGATCCAGGTTGGAGACCCTTTGTGTTTAATGGTTGTAGCTATTCTGAGTAGGACCAGAAAAGGGCTTTTGTATTGAGATTGCAAAGCATTTTTTTTTTGGAGAAGGATCGAATGTACACCCAATCATCTGGATGAACGTTATATGTCACGTCTGGATCACGGTGGAGTTGGGCAGAGAGTACCTGCGAATGGTAGCACTGCAGAATAGAAATAAGAGTCTTGCAATAATTAAACAGTACATTATCAGTTAACTGCTATTTTAAAGTAGCTGGAAGGGGTGTGGCTGGCATTTTCATGGACCTTTTTATGAGGATTTCATGTGGATAAATTTTTTTAGGTGTGCTAACTGCATTTTGGAGTGTAAATAAAACTAAAGACAATGCATTTGGCCATTTTAACACTGTTTTTGCAGTGGGTTTAGTAATTTAGCCTTTAACATTTGATTAATTCGCTCAGTTATACCTAAAGCCTGAGGTCTGTGTGGACAGTGAAACTGAAGATTGATATTTAATATTTTACAAAGATACTGCACCACTTGGCCAGTGAAGTGGGTGCCCATGTCAGATTGTATATTACAAGGAACCCCAAAGTGGGGTATCAGTTCATACAGCAAATTTTTGCCACCACAGCAGCATCATTTTTTTACACATGGGTAAGCTTTTACCCAACCAGAAAAAATATCTAGAATAACCAATACGTATTTAAACTTTGCACTTGGTGGTATTTTAACAAAGTCCCACTGAATACTACAAAAAGGTCTCCACATTTTTTTAATATGATGTGTGGGAACGGTAAGTGATTTTGACACATTAAAAGAAAGACATGCATTACAAATACTTACAAGATCCTGAACGACCTTAAAAACATAAGGGGCATACCAATTAGTCAAAAGCTGCTTTAACAATGCATTTTTTTAGATGGGATGGCAATTGATATGCCTGTGCCAACTGAGTTAAAAACACTCAGGGGCTAGCTACTAACCTTTTATCCGGATGGTGTCAGAGTGACTCCGGGGAACGAGAGCAGCCATCACGAATCCACCTTACCCTTTTAGAGTCTTTAGCTTGGTTTTGGAAATGCAACACAATAGTTAATGATACAGATATATTATCAGATTAAAAAGGCTGCAAAAAAGAAGCCTGAACAGGATTTAAAAAGGCAGCCTGTTGTACCACTCTGTCTGCGAAAGTATTTCCTCTTGATTCAAAGGAGGAGTCAGACTTATGACCAGCACACCTTATAACAGCAACTTTTACTGGCAGGAGCAAAGCATCTAACAGTTTTTGAACAAAAACAGTGTTTTTTATGATTGTCTCAGCAGATGTTAGGTATCCACCCTCCTGACACAAAGCCCCAAAATCATAAACAACACCCTAACAATAGCAGGAGTCAGTATAATTTGTGACACATTTGCCCTTTGCTAACTTATAAGCCTCTGTGAGAGCCACTAACTCTGCTACTTGAGCTGAGGCATTACCCTGCAACTGTCCAGTTAACAAAATAGAGTCTTTGGTACACATACATAAAGAGGCTGTTAACTGCCCATCTTTTCTTTATAAACAAGATCCATTAACGAAAAGAATAAGGTCAAAATTTTGTAGTGGTGTGTTCCACAAATCAGGCCTAAGAGGAATCACATTGTTAGCAACAAAAACACAGTCATGTGGTTCTCTCTCATCAGCAGTCGGAATAAGAGGCAGGGTTTAAAGGAGGGCACCTAATACTTTGCAAAGAAGAGTTATTAAGCAATGCTATCTTATATTTAGAAAGCCTGGAAGCAGACAAGTATTGTGTCTTAGTTTTTAGTAACAAAGCCTCAACAAAATGTGATACTACAACAAAGGTATTATAGCCCAGAGTGAGAGGTGCTGCCATGTCTACCAAATGGGCAGCTGCTGCTACCGCTCTCACACAAGGGGGAAAGGCTGCTGCTACTGGGTCGAGGTTTTTATTATAGCAAGCAATTGGTCTGTAATCATCATTTATTTTTTGAGCTAACAACCCCAGTGCTACCCTATTGCGTTTCCAACAAAAAAGATAAAATAACTTACAGTAATCTGGCAATCCTAAAGCTGGCAGATTCAAAAAGAGACTTTAACTCAGCAAAAGCTTGTTTATGACTTTGCTGCCAGGGAAGTGGCTCAGGAGTATCCTTTTTAAGTAATTTAAATAAAGGTTTTATTACTTTAGCATAATCAGAAATCCACTGCCTACAGTAGCCTGCTAACCCAAGAAACACCTGAGACGTTTTAATGTTGTTGGCCTCTGTGCAGTTTCAATGGCAGTGATTTGGGAGGGTAGAATATGTTGTGCATTTTCAGAAATTAAATGTCCTAAATACTGAATCCCTGGTTGCCAAAGTTGAAGTTTAGATCTATTTACTTTAAAACCTAACTCAGCTAGCTTAGTCAGTAAAAAAATAGTATCAGGACTGTTTGTAAGCTTCTGAGTGGTGTCAAAGTCTGCTCTTCAAATTTTCCCTTAGATCTACTAGTTCTCCCCTCTCCTGCACTTTGACTAGCTTATTAATCTAGCACTTTACCAGACTTCTTGTAACAATTATTGTAGCACACAAAAGTGCTATCAGCACTAAATGTTCTACAAGGAAACAGCTCCAGTACTTATTATTAATGCCCACCCATCCAGGCATGTCTAAAGGTCAGTTTCCTGTGCTTTCTCCTATTAACCTGGTGAACTTGGGCATCCTGAGATAATGTAGCAACTGCCTCATGTACACTGACAACCCTCTCCTCTTACCTCCCAAAACTCAGACTTGCAAGAGAAGCATTTATATATCCAAAATGGAAGCCACGCACTCCCAGCCAAGACCGGAATAGCTGGTAGAGGTGAAGGCCACCACTTGCACCACACCACATGGAACACATAGCCCTCCAAAACACACACCAGCACTGCCTTTACAAAAAAACACAAACCGCACACCCACCTTCATGGAGGCTCTCAATAAAAATCTACCCAAACAGCAGAGACCTCCAAGGCAGAAACACACTTGACCACCACAACACAACACTAATCATGAGACACATAACTCTCCTAAACAGTGTGCCATTCAACCAAAGCCCCTAAAGCAAAACAGCATGCCTAACACACTAGTCATAGGTGACTTGATAGTGAGGCACGCTGATGTCTCACTCACTAGGTTGAATAAGGAGAAAGTAACAGTCAGCTGCCTGTCAGGCTCTAGGATCCGCCACATAAATGCATGCACTCATGTCCCTCAACAACAGGTACAAATATGACTCTGTCATTGTACATGTGGGTGTAAATAACCTGAGACGTACCTCCCTGGACTACATGAAATGAAACATGGAGGAGCTCTCGGATTATGTAGCCCAGGCGGGTATGACCCTAGCCCTGAGCAGCATCTTACCATCACCCAGAATGATACCACAGTACAAGCAGAAAATGATTGATTTCAACAATTGGCTAAGTTTCTGGTGTCATTCTAAGGGGATCCAGTATCTGCCTGGGATGACATGATTGACAGACCTCGATGCTTTGCCAGAGATGGCCTGATCTGTCACCCCTGGGCTTCTGGATACTGGCAAAGGCTCTTGCCACCCCTATAATGCCTTTTTTAGACAGTGTTCCAAAGACCAAATTACCACCATAACAGCTACAAAGAAATGCAATCTCACGGTCATGCTGCTCAACACTAGAAGTCTAAATCTCAAAATGCACTCACTTGAAGCACTCCTTAAAATGGAGAACATTGACATTTGTGCCATAACAGAGACGTGGCTCAAGGCAGCAGAAAGCACCCATGCACTACCAGGCTATAACTCATAACTCATTTCACACCTTTCAGCCCCAGAACTTGGACCGAAGCACCAAAGGCACTGTGTTTCCATATTCATAAAGGATGCCCACACCTCTAGACTGGTAGCCCAAGATAATGCATCTGAGATACTTCAGGGGCAGCTAACATTGGGTAAGACAACGATTCACATCACAGCCTGCTACAGGTCTCCAGCCATGTCCCAAGACTCGAGCTCCAAGTTCCTAAGCATCCTGGAGAATATTAAGGTCCAACCTAACACTCTCATACTGGGCGACTTCAACTACCCCTCCACTAACTGGGAAAACTACTCCTGTACCAATACACTTGCCCAACGTTTCCTGGAATTCATTAATTCCAATGCCCTGGACCAGCTCATTCTTTCCCCCACTAGAGGTAGCAACATCCTTGGCCTCGTCATTACTAACTTGGGTGACTGTTGCTCTACACCAATAGTCAACTCCTCTCTAGTTAGATCTGACCACAAACTAATCACCTTGGAAATCCACATCCCTGTCAACTCCCCCCCACCTGCAAAGGTAACCATCATGAAAAACTTCTCCAAAGCTAACGTTGGGCTCCTAGAAACAGAGGTGGCTAACTTCACAGCACCCATGCAAATGGAGATCAGTTGCATGACTGCTGAATCATACTCCAATGCACTGTATGAACACATACACAAATGCATGGATCTCGCCATACCCAATAGAACCAAGATGCTCTACTTCAAAAAAAGGAAGCCAGTCAGGTGGTCCCCTGCTAAAAACAAACTCTACAACAGAAGGAGGAAACTGATGCGAAATAAGTTGAAGTCCCAAGACTGGAAAAACTCCCTTATCAGCCTCAACAAAATGTTAAGATCTCTCATCAAATCCTCTAAAGCTAGCTATGAAAACAGAATTGCAGCAGATAGTAAGGACATCCACAAGGCCTTAATATCGAACCCATAATGCTGAACGCTGAAAACAGCGAAGGTGCAGGACACCAAATTCTTTCCCAGGGGAAAAATTCAGTGGGCCGTTGCTGTGGCTTCGCTGTTTTCAGCATTCAATATGTTGGAACGTTACAGGTCGGGTTCAGGTAAGTGTGTGATTGTGTGTAGGTTAGGGTTAGGGGCGGGTTAGGTGAGTTAGGGTTAGGGCGCGGGTCAGATAAGTGTGCGGTTGTGTGTAGGTTAGGGTTAGGGGCGGGTTAGGTGAGTTAGAATTAGGGCGCGGGTGAGGTGAGTGTGCGATAGTGACGGACCTTAGGGTTGGGTTAAGGTAAGTGGATAGCTAGTACTGTATGTAAAGTTTAGTTTAGGTGTAGGATTTTAAGTGTATGCGTGTGGATTGCTGTTTTTTGTGAGTGTTTGTTTGTGTTGTGTGTATGTTTTTCAGAATAGCGAATTTTTTCCCTGGGATAAAATTCACTATTCTGACTGTTCGATGTTTTCAAACTTCGGTGTTTAGGGTTCGATATTATAACATTCGATGTTAGAGAACTTCGATGTTATAATATAGACCCTATATATATATATATATATATATATATATATATATATATATATATATATATATATATATATATGAACATCAGTATGCCATTAGGAACCAGAAGTCAGAGAATGCTTTAGCGAAACATGCCCTTAGTAACTACAGTCATTCATTCTCCTTCAGGGTTATAGGCCAGATTAATACTGATGTGAGGGGGAGACCATTTTCTTTATGGCCAGAACAACGTGAGCTACTTTGGCAGCTTAGACTCAATGCCTTTAAATACCCTGGGTTGAATGATGCATGCTCAATAGCCTACATCTTGAAGTTAAAGAATCTGAAGAGATAGAATTTTTTTATCCTATGTATTTTTTACCCCATGATTATGCACCAAGTGTTTATTATTTGCACACTTCTTCCATATTTCCTGTATGGTTCAGTATGCCTATTGCATTTTTAAATGTATTTTTGCATTCTATATATGCTTTCTTGTATTTTCCTTTTTTTCTTTTATCTGATTTGCAATATTGACTTATGGTTATTTGATTGTCTTTTACATCTTATTGGACCTTTTAACCACCTGACCGTCATGTGCTCTATTTGAAAAAACTATTTAAATGTGTTGTTTTATTGTTGTTAAACAGTCTTAAAAACTGGGGACATTTTCAACCGCGAAAGCGCTTCCTGTAATAATAATTCACCTGTTTGTACCATTAGCCTTGGCTATTTTTTGTTTTTACAGTTGTAGTTTCTATTCTTCATTTGTGGCAGCAGTTTGTCTTTCTGAATGGCTCCTGGCTTAGTTTTTGGTACACCTTCATTATTTCCTGAGGATTCTGCTAGTATGGATACTAGCCAGCAAATATCCAAACTGACTTATTTGTTCGATAATCTAGCCAGAAAGGTGGATGTTCTGGCAACCACTATTTTAAAGAAATTTGAAACACCATCTACTAGCGTGGGAGTTATACATCAATCTCCCACCCCCAACACATCATCTGCATACCCTCCTTCATCAACAATGAACAATTTGGGTCTAGTCCACGGAGAGGAGAATTACAATGTGAACCCTGCAAGACCAACCGCATCAGGTGATGACTATGGAAGTAATGCAGTACATGAGCGGTCTTCTTATAGAGATATCTTGGTAAATGAGTTAAAGATTAATAATTGGTTAAAAAAAATCCCCCTTAAACTTCAACACAACACAGGAACTTGGCACAAGTGAAGCCCAGTTGGTGTCCAGCATATCTGACAACTTAAATCTATTAGACTCTAAATCCATGAAACTTAAAAGACTACAACCCGAGGTACTATATTTCCAAGAGTGTATAAAACATGATATAGTACCTAAGGGCCTAAGGAGTTGACAATATCCTACAGGCCTAACAGCAGGTACTCCATTTTATAAAGACGTAATCAGCCTTTTCATTAAGTAAGGCATTGAGCTTTTAAATTGCTTCACTGAGCATTACACTATTCAAATGGAGGGGTTAAGGAAAGAAAAAGATACCTTGAATTCCCAGGTATTAGCCGACCCTGACTATAATAGGTACAGATATGATTACAATAGGATTTTTTCCGGTATTGATGCTCATATCGCCAAAGCTAAGAGCACTAAGATTAAAAAATTAAGGAGAGACGAATTGGAATATGCAAACGAGACTGCATATTCAACCCCCCCCCCCCATCTCTCAGCAACCACTTGGTTTCGACCAGGAAGTTACAATGGCTGATGTTAACCAGGGTAACAGCAATAGCATTAGACCAACAGCTGCCTCTATAGCTCAGGGTCCTACAGATGAACTTACTGTGTCACTTCCTCGCAGAAGAGAAAGAATAAACAGTCGAAATGTAAACGTCAACAATACTAATGTGAGCAATGGGGAATCAACAGCGACGAAATTTTCAGCAGGGCAATGACCAGAACAACAGACCTTTTCTCAGCCCAGGAACAACAGTAGGAAGGGCAATTGGAATCGCCAGCAGAACCGGAGATAGCTTCCGAGTGTATCAACCAGCTTTTAAATTCCAGCATCAGCAGGGTGAGCATTTCCAAATCTATTTTGCAGGATAATCTGAGCTTGACTAGAAATATGCAGAGTAACTGCTTGAAAATTGTCACGAATTTAACAGGTGACTTTAATGTTTATAACTATTTGGATTTTAATGTTAATTGCTCACTAGTGGACATTTTAGCCAAAGGCCTTGCTTTTGTACCCAGTAAACCTGCTGATATTTCATGGACACTTATAGATCTAAAGTTGTTTATTAGGAAGTTAAACATGAAGCTGTTTTTTATGTCTGATGCCATACAAGCTTAGATTGTTTTAGAATCACTAGCACCTTTAATCCAAGTACTTTTTCCACACTTACAATATTTGAGCAAATATGTGAACATGATATTAGAAATACGTATCAAGTTAGCCACAATACTATTGGTGACAATTTAAGCAGTAATGACTGGGAGCTGATTTATGAATTAAAAAATAGTGGCGTTAAGGTCATTAAGCCTGATAAAGGTGGAGGCCTGGTTATAATGAATGAAATACATTATAAATCTTGTATGCAAGGAATGTTAGATGGTGATAATTATGAAGTAGCCTCTATAAATGAGATCACTACAGTGTATAGACGTATTAAGACTTATTTGAATGATCTCTTCATAGAAACAAGAATTTCCATGGAAATGTTGAATTATTTAACATTAGCTCCTCAGATCCCAGTCATCTTTGTTATCCCAAAAATTCATAAAGACCTTAACAGCCCCCCTTTCCACCCAGTAGTTAATGGCCGAAATAGTATTACTTACCCCATGGCGAAATATGTCGACCACATTTTGAAAAAGTATGTTACTACAGAAAATCAAATCTGTAAGGATTCTTGGACCTTCCTAGAGAAAATGAATAGCCTGGCTTATAATGAGGTCTATAATTTTGCCACAATAGATGTTAGGGACCTCTACACCATAATACCACACAATCTCGGTATTGAGTGGATAACTGAGATTTTATTAAATAAAGGGATTGACCATGATGACCTTCGCCTGATCCAGGAATTTTTAGATATTATTCTTAGGAGCAATTTTTTCATATTCGAGAATTCCTTTTATATTCAAAGGAAGGGGGTGGCCATGTGGTCTCCATGCTGGGCCAGCTTCCCTAATTTGGTCATGAGGTTTTGGGAGAAAAAATTTGTTTTGAACCATAGTTTGTTTTTGAAACATTTAATTTATTACACCCAATACCTGGATGATATATTTCTAATATCTGAAGGTGAGGTTGAGATATTTGATGAATTTTTGTTATACATTAACAGCACAACTGACTTTTTATGATTCACCAGCAATTTCCATGAAGAAAAACTGCTTATTTGGATGTATTATTGCAGAAGG
The DNA here is from genome assembly GCF_019279795.1 of Protopterus annectens. Classification (NCBI taxonomy): domain Eukaryota; kingdom Metazoa; phylum Chordata; order Ceratodontiformes; family Protopteridae; genus Protopterus; species Protopterus annectens. The sequence goes on from NC_056741.1 coordinate 39,480,827, forward strand.
ATAGAGTTAGACAGAAATATGTTGCTACCATCCATAGGAAAGACACATATTCTAATTCCTTCCTCCACTTCACCAGCTCCCATCCCCTGTATTAGAAAAAAAATCTGTGGTGAAAGGCTAGCTTGTCAGGGCGGCAAGAATGGTTTCCAATCTGGTTGATTTTAAAGACAAATGTAATTTCTTACGTAATCTATTTTGGAACCAAGGCTACCCAGATTATTTTTTTGATAAATTGATTTAAGAAGTTTCTTCTAAAAGGTATTCTGGACATTCTGGACACTCTAGGGCCATTTTAAATAGCTCTGAGGCAGATGAGGGCTTATATTTGGATAATATCACTTGTAGCCCCCAGTGGAGTGGTCTGATAGATAGCAGCACTGACCAAGTTAACCATGGCCCTGACTTTTCCCTCTCATTTATTACTGCTTTCAGCAGTGATGCCTACTTTATAAAGAACATCATTGTAAGAAATTGGAATTGTATTATAGCCGATGAAAATGTGAGGAAGAGACTACCCTGATACCTTCTATTGTATTTAGGAGGGGTAGTAACTTAAAACACCTCCTAGAGAACAATATGTCACAACCCTCTAAGACTAAGGGTATGTTTAAGTGTGAAGCCTGCAATTATTGTAGATTTATAGACACTGGCTGTTTGTACCAGGTCAATAATGAGAAGTTTGCTTGCAAAGGGAGGTGAAATTGTAATTCCAAGGGATGTGTATATTTAGCTAAATGTAATTCATGCCAAGGTTTCTATATAGCTAAGCCTGATAGAAAACTTAAGGAATGAATATATGAACATCAGTATGGCATTAGAAACCAGAAGTCAGAGAATGCTTTAGCGAAACATGCCCTTAGTAACCCCGGTCATTCATTCTCCTTCAGGGTTATAGACCAGATTAATATTGATGTGTGGGGGGGGGGCATTTTCTTTATGGCTAGAACAACGTGAGCTACTTTGACAGCTTAGACCCAATGCCTTTAAATACTCTGGGTTGAATGATGCATGATCAATAGCCAGCATCTTGAAGTTAAAGAATCTGAAGAGATAGAATTTTTTTATCCTATGTATTTTTTACCTCGTGATTATGCACCCAGTATTTATTAGTTGCACACTTCTTGCATATTTCCTGTATGGTTCAGTATGCTTATTGCATTTTTAAATGTATTTTCACATTTTATATATGCTTTCTTGTATTTTCCTTTTTTTCTTTTATCTGATTCGCAATACTGACTTATGGTTATTTGATTGTCGTTTAAATCTTATTGGACCTTTGAACCACCTGACCGTCATGTGCTCTATTTGGAAAACTATTTAAATGTGTTGTTTTATTGTTGTTAAACAGTCTGAAAAATTGGGGATATTTTCACCCACTTACTGTATTAATAGATTGCCTGTTTGTACCATTAGCCTTGGCTATTTTTTGTTTTTACAGTTGTAGTCCATGTAAGAGGTTGCCACTGTTGTCTGGTAGTCTGCAGATCAGGAGAAGGAGTTCCAAAAGGATTAATAGCTTGTGGTATTGGTGCTACTGGCTGCAGGAAGGGACAATCATCTCTCTAATGGTCATGTTGTCCAAAGTTAAAACAAAGGTTAGAGTTAGGACCCTGTGGGGTACAATTTCAAGCATTAGAAGCCTGGACATTTGGGAATTGTGGAAGGAATACTTTGTTTGGAGAAACCTAGGTCTTTTTTGTGGGTGTACTTTATTTAAGCAAAAGCTTAAAACAGCGAATGCATATGCATCGAACTATATGCATCGAAAGTGCGAACCATCGAAAACTGTAAACGTAAATCTCCGTAGGTGGAGATTTCCATTTACTTCAATGTAGTGCGATCTCGGAGTTGGTATATTTAAGTAGTGGGGGGTGCAGGGGGGCTTGCTCCCCTGCCTACAGCTGTTACATGTCATGTTTGTTGTGTAGTTTCATTTTTATTGTGTTTCAATGGTTTCTCGGTTTGATGCATATGGTTCAATGCATATGCATTTGCTGTTTTAAGCTTTTGCGTAAATAAAGTAGACCCCAGCTTTGTCCCCCTCTTTCTTTTCTATTTTTACCTCTTGAATGGGGGAAGCACTCAACATTTTGAGATGTGCATTAACTAATTGCTCCTGCCGTTCTTTTTTCTCATGAGTAAGGCTATCTGCTAAGCACTGAACTTCAGTCATGAGCTCATGGAGCCCTAGGCCTGGCCAATTTAAAAATAATTTTTTTCAACTGGTCATAAAAAGGGGGAAGCAATTAATCTATAAATGTGGTTGAGAGACCACTCACCAGTGGCCCTGTAGTAGGCTCAGGGTAACCAGAATAAGCTTTAAATGCCTCAGTCATACAGTGTAAGTAGGAGTCTACCAGTTCATCTTTCCATTGCATGACTGCTTTTATACAAGACCAGTTAGGGACTGGGGGTCACACAGCCATTATGGCTTGGAGCAAGGACTCCCTGGCATTTTTAAAAGCCAGTGTACCTGTGTGTTGGGGAACAGGATTGGGTATTTGTGCATGGTCCCAAATATGTTTAAGTAAGTCTGGCAGGAGGACATGTTTCAAGACAGCCCTAATTTCTTCCAACGTAGGATTTTGCAGTTTAACATGACCTGCAAGAACCTTTGCAAACTTAGCTGGGTTAGTGGAATGGAGTCTACTATAGTATGAAAATCTACAGTGGACCAAGTACATACTACATGTATGACAGGAAAGTACAGTTTTGTACCTACCATAAATGTAGATGTTCGAGTGTTCACCCTGCTGCAGTCATCACACTGGGGTTATCGTGTCGTCAGGCGGTCCCGCAATTGGCCTGAGTTCCAAAGTCTTGGACTGGCGTCGGTTGCTGTCACTTCTTCCCTGACGTCAGTGCGCCAGGGGTATAAAGGAGGCATCCGACGCCATTTTCTTCAGTTTTTCTTGCCCCAGATGTCAGGTGCCCCTCCCCCCCAATAGGAGGTCACTACATAGTACCAATAATAAAAGTGAAGCACAAACAAAACTATACCTCCAGCTATAAGCAAATACACCACAAAGGTTGTGTCAGATTTTAAAGTATGGAAAGGTTTCAGTTAGATCAGAGGGGATGGAGGGAGGGTAACCTGGACTGCAGCAGGGTGAACACTCGAACATCTACATTTATGGTAGGTACAACACTGTACTATGTTCATCATGTTACCCTGCTGCAGTCATCACACTTGGGTAGAATCCCAAAGCTAAGGATGGGAGGTGGAATCAAACAGGGTTAGAGGAGGCTAGTAGGCCCTGCAAAACTGCAGTGGCGAAGCCAGCTCTAGTCTTAAGAGTATAGAGGTAAATGATAGTGTTTGGTGAAGGTGTGTACTGAACTCCAAGTTGCAGCTTCCAGAATATCCTTGGTTGGCACCCCCCTGAGGAAGGCTGTAGATGTAGCTGCTGCCCTGGTGGACTGGGGCCTTATGCTAGCAGGAACTGGTTTTCCATGAAGGGTGTAGCAAAAACGTATGCAATGTCCTATCCATTTTGAAATGGTCTGTTTTGAGATAGCCTTTCCTTGTGATGCTGTAGCATAGGATACAAAAAGCTGGTCAGATTTTCTGAAAGCCTTAGTTTTATCCAAGTAGTAACGTAGTTGCCTGTGAATGTCCAAGGAGTGCAGGAGTCTTTCTCCTTTGTTCTGTGGATTTGGAAAAAAAGGTGGGTAAATGGATGGTTTGATTTAGAGCCACACTGGATACCATCTTTGGCATAAAGGAGAGGTTAGTTCATAGAGAGACTCTGTCTTGATGAAAAATGAGGAAAGGTTACACTGCCATTAGTGCCTGTAGCTCTGAGACTCTTCTGGCTGAAGTAATTGCTAGCAGCAGGGCAGTTTTCCATGATATAAACTTTAAATCAGCTTAGAAAGCTGGCTCAAATGGTGGTAGTGTAAGCTTTTCCAGAACAAAGTTGAGGTCCCAAGTTGGCGTGGGTGCTGTCTTGGGAGGCCTTATGTTTTTGGCCTCTCTGAAGTACTGCCTTAGAAGTGGATGTGAAAATAAGGGAGGATCCGTGTTGTAGTGAGCTGAAATAGCTGAGGCGTGGATTTTAATAGATGAAAAGGAAAGTCCTTTGTGTAACATCTCAGTTAAATATTGTAGAATCTGAGGTATGTCCGGCTCAAGGGGATTTTGGCCTTTAGCTTGGTTCCAGGCGCAAAATCTTTTCCTTTTGTCTGAGTAGGCTTTCCTGGTGCTGAGCCTCCTGGCCTCCAGAATGACATCCATAACAGCTTGTGATAGAGGAGCTGGCTGGTTGTTTAGGTGATTTGCCATGTAGCCAGATTTAAGGTCTTGAGCTGGCTGTGTAGAATCTGACTGTCGTGCTGTGTGAGCAGATGAGGAATTTGTGGTAAAATCCATGGTGGGCCGTGGGCCATGTTCCTTAGTAGTGGGTACCAGTGCTGGTGTGGCCAGTCTGGGGAAATGAGTATCATTTGTGGTCTCTCCATTCTGACTTTCAGTAGCACCTTTGTTAGAAGGGGCAGTGGAGGAAAGGCATATACTGTCAACATTTTCCAACTGAATGAGAGTGCGTCCACTTTCCAAGCTTGATGGTGGAATGTCCTTGTGCAAAATTTTGGTAGCTGATAGTTTTGGGGGTTGGCAAACAGGTCTATGTCTGGGCGGCCCCATTTTTGAGTTATCATTGCAAATACTTGTGGATCCAGTTTCCACTCGTGGGGATCCATGATGTTTCTGCTTAGGTCATCTGCCAATGTGTTCTTTCTTCCTGGCAGGAATTGTGCTTGTAATTGAACTTGGTAAGTCAGTGCTGTGTTCCACAAGGTCATTGCTTGCCTGCATAGAGGGTAGGAGTGTGTACCCCCTTGCTTGTTTATGTACCACATTACTGTGGTATTGTCTGTCCTTATTATAAGTTGTCCTGGATGTAAGAGGTCCTTGAAAGCTGTCAGAGCATTCTGTACAGCTAGCATTTCTTTTTGATTGATGTGCAGATATCTTTGATCTGTAGTCCATTTGCCTTGAATGCACTGTCCTGCCATGTGTGCTCCCCAGGCATAGTCCGATGCATCTGTTGTCATAGTTTGCCTGGCTGGGGGTAAGGTGAAAGGCTGACCCTTGTTGAGGTGACATGCCTGTGACCACCATAGAAACTCCTGTTGAAGGCAGGGAATGAGAGGTATCATTGTTTCCAAGCTGTGGCTGTGTTGAGTCCATACGCTTTTCAGGTACCATTGTAATTTCCTCATATGCAGTTTTGCAAATGGTATTAGTAGTATGCAAGATGCCATGAATCCCAAGGCCTGCAGAATTTTTCTTGCAGAGAGTTGGGTCCTTGTTGCCATTATTTTGAAGTATTGAGCTAGTTGTAGTTGCTTGTCTGGCGTGAGATAAGCCATCTGGGCCGTTGTATTTAAGTTGGCACCCAGGAATGTCATGTTTTGTGAGGGCACTAGTTTTGATTTCTTTTCATTTACTGTGTACCCTAGGCAACTTAGAAGGTGTTTGACAAACGCCAGATGTTGTAAGAGAATGTCCTTGCTTTCTGCTTGGATGAGGCAGTCATCCAGGTATGGGTATATTTGAATTCCTCTTTGTCTGCAGTATGCAATTACTGGTGCCAGGCATTTTGTGAAGACCCTGGGTGCAGTAGATAAGCCAAAGGGCAGTGCAGAGAATTGGTAATGGGTTGAACCTGCAATGAAATGGTGGTATCTTCTGCAATTTTGTCTGACGGGGACATGCAGGTATGCCTCCTTGAGGTCCAGCTGCAAGTAGGTGTTTAGAATTGAAAGGTCCAGAATGGGTCTCCATGCATTGTCCTTTCTGGGGACTAGAAAGAGCCTTGAGTAAAATCCTTGGCCTTGCTCCTGTGTAGGCACCAGTTGAATGGCTCTCGTGTACATGAGAGCTGCAATTTGTTTTTGTGCCTCTGCCCATTGATTTTGTGGCAGGTTTGGCATTCCTTTTATCCTTGGCAAGGTGTGGAAATGGAATGTGTATCCTTGTGAGATAATGTCTAGGACCCATTTGTCCTTTGTGATGATGTGCCAGTTGTCTGCATAAAATGCTAATTTTCCTTCCAAGGGAGCTGCCAAGAGAGTTTTGCTTGGCAGTTTGAGGGTTACGTCATTGTGTTTGTCTTCTAGTAGTTTGGGGCCTGTCTTCTCCTCCCTTCTGTGTTGCAGTGCCCCATTGGCGAGGTTTGTAAGGAATTTGTGCTTGACCTCTGTCCCTTGGGCATCTGTATTTACCCCTCTGTGTGCAATTGTTAACTTTTTCTGACATTGGACTGAGGCAAGAAAAGGTTCCCCAACGGGGTACTTAGCTTTGAAGACTTCGGACTGAAATTCTATTCGAAAATCTCAAGTGTCGGCCGACCGGCACTTACGAACTGCTTCTGCTTCGGGCACCGCGCGGCAAGAAAGACTGGAGAAAATGGCATTGGATGCCTCCTTTATACCCCTGGTGCACTGACATCAGGGAAGAAGCAACAGCAACCGACGCCGGACCAAGACTTTGGAACTCAGGCCGAATGCGGGACCGCCTGACGACAGGATAACCCCAGTGTGATGACTGCAGCAGGGTAACACGATGAACATGTGCTGTGTCATCTCTGCCATGTGCAGGATTAGGAACCTGTCACAGAAGGTGCAGTTGGGTAGCTGGAGAATTCAGCTCAAAGCCATCCTCCTCTGAGGAGGAGAAATTATCATTATCCCTATCTGGATTGTATTTGTCAGGACCAACATAACCATCCCCATCTATAATTATGGAAAATTGGGTGACAAAGTGGCATGAATGTAACTTGTTCCATCTACAAAAGGGAAATAACATTTTGGGTTTATGCAGTTTGGGAAAACTGACATACATTAAAGAGGAATTGTTGTCATTTGCCTGTTTATTGCTAGCACTAGATTTACTTGTACATCCAGACTTCTGAGATTCTTTATAACGAGCATGATCAGCCACAGAAGTAACAGGGGAGGTAAAATAACCTAATAATGTCAGAGCTTGAAGTAGTGGCTGCCGGGGCATCTGAGGAGGCAGCTGTGGAAGAAGTAGCTGTCTTACAGGGTGGTGAAGGTTATGAAGAAGGAGATGCCACAGTAGAATCTGGCTGAGGAGAAGGTTCATTATATGGTGGAGGTGGTACAGTGGGTACTACTAAACTAAATACACAGTCATCTTTTGACGACTCATTGTTAAGTTGCATTTTCTAAAGTTTTCTAAGGGGATAAAGTCCAGAGTCTTCCTGCGCTTGATAGTCTGCATACTGAAGGTGGGTGACTGTCTTATTTGAAGCTTGTATCTGAGTTTTTAGCTTTACTGCATTATGTTTTAGACTATGGACAATAGATTATTTTTCCCTATCTTTAGATTGTATTTGCCAAGAGTTAAAAGCTGACCAGCAGCTAGTAGGGACTTTGTTGCCCTTTTCTTTAAGTTGTTTTTGTAAGTTTAATAAGATATCTTTATCAAATGTTTCTGCAGGGGGAAAGGTCAGTTTGCCATCATTTTTGTCAATTCATGCCATTTATCTAAATACAAACAGCTATCTTTAGAACACTTAAAATACATATGCCTGGCAGGCTTCCCATGCTCACGTTCTTTTAAAGATCCCACATTCGCTCCCATCATAAAAAGATTTTTACAATGTTAATACAAAAGTGTAAAAATATCCCACACACGTACTAATCGCACAATCATGCAAAAAAATAACACTTAACCTTTGACCATCTGCAAATCTACAAAGAGAGAAAACAACTGAAGGAAAAGGGTACGGCTGTGATCTGATTTTTCACAAAAATTCACTTGACAGAAAACTGTCAGAGGGCCCAGTAAAGTGCTTTTTCTGCAGAAGCAGCTCCCAAAAGTCTGAAAAATCCAAGTCACAGCAGCAGCTGTTAAGGTAATCCTGTTAAATAAACACTTTAGTCTCTTGGCAGTTCAAAGTACAAGTTTATTAAAATAGAAAAACACACGTGTGGGAAACAGTACTCAAAAAGTCATGTCTCCCCGATCAAAGGATTTCTCAGACAATATATAGAAAATCTTATCTAACTAATAAATTTTACCTATGAAACCACTGTTAGCATCCAATAAAAATATAACAAGACAGTACATTTCATCCATCAGACCACTGTCCTATATTTAATAGGAAAATGCCAAGCTAGTACAAAATACGTTTTATATTTATCTATATTTTGTCCTAATAAGGAATAAGTTTCCATTCTGTTATGTGGCTAATAGGAAACAGTGCCTCAAGCTCAGGTACTAGAAACTTCAAGAAGTTTCTTCCCAGTACTTTTCCATGACTTCAAAAATACTTTTACAATCACATGCACTAACCTGCTATCACACACATGCATTTAACATTTTACAACCTTTACACATGCAGATGGTAGAAAGGGACTTATTGGAACTGTCCCTTTAAAACCAATTCTTAGATCACATGACTTGGTGAGGTAACTGTGTTTAAAAGATGGTTTGTTTCTAACAGCCTTTAGATCTGATGAAGCACCTGTTTAGAAAGGCATGAAAACATTTATCTGGGTTTTAGCCTTGCTTTTATGGTTTTATTTTCCTTCTTTAAATAAAATCCATGATTTTATACAGCAAACTGCCATGGTTGACTGGTTGGATTTATGTCTGTTTTACCTATTCATATTTAACCAGTCTTAATCTGAGCTATGATGTATTTTTCTCTACATTTAGTCCCTCAAATTTTTTTCTTCTACTGTCTGCCAAAATATATGCTGACCTGACATACTGATTTTTTCTTATGCCTCCCACCTCAAATGCAACTCTATTTTATTTGTCATCTCACTGTGACAACAACTGTTCTTTTCTTGTTCTCTCTTCACCAGGAAGCCTTCTCAACTCCTTGGGGAACAGACCTAGGAGGCATGCCATTGTTAAGGCTGAACGGGGAGATTTCCAAAATGCAGAACTGGAAACCATCAATTACCAACAGCTAGTCAATTTCCTTCTCACAGGGAGTGATATGACATGCAATCAGATGTGCAGGGCACACACCTCTACATGTGATACACACTGGTACATTCAGGTTACCAGTGCTATCAGATGTGCAGGGCACACCCATCCACATGTTATACACAGTGGTACATTCAGGTATGCAGTGCTGTCAAATGTGCAGGGCTTACCCCCCCACATGTGATACATAGTGGTATATTCAGGCATGAAGTGCTATCAGATGTGCAGGGCACACACCTCCACATGCTACACACAGTGGTAAATTCAGGTACACAGTGTTATCAGATGTGCAGGTCACACACCTCCACATGCTACACACAGTGGTAAATTCAGGTATGCATTGCTATCAGATGTACAGGGCACACACCTCTACATGTGATACACACTGGTACATTCAGGTTACTAGTGCTATCAGATGTGCAGGGCACACACCTCCACATGACATACACAATGGTACAGTCAGGTACACAGTGCTATCAAATGTGCAGGACACACATCTCCACATGTGATACACAGTGGTACATTCAGGTATGCAGTGCTGTCAAATGTGCAGGGCTTACCCTCCACATGTGATACACAGTGGTATATTCAGGTATGCAGTGCTATCAGATGTGCAGGGCACACACCTCCACATGATATACACAATGGTACATTCAGGTACGCAGTGCTATCAGATGTGAAGGGCACATACCATCACATGTGATACACAGTGGTATATTCAGGTATGCAGTGTTATCAGATGTGCAGACCACACACCTCCACATGCTATACACAGTGGTACATTCAGGTACACAGTGCTATCAGATGTGCAGGGTACACACTTTCACATGCTATACACAGTAATATATTCAGGTACGCAGTGCTATCAGATATGCATGGCACACACGTCCACAAGCTGTACACAATGGTACAATCAGGTATGCAGTGCTATCAGATGTGCAGGCACACACCTCCATGATATACACAGTGGTGCATTCAGGTACACAGTGCTATCAGATGTGAAGGGCACACACCCCCACATGTGATACACAGTGGTACATTCAGGTATGCAGTGTTATCAGATGTGCAGGGCACACACCTCTGATGTCCGAAAGCTTTGCTCGCTATTAAAGTGTTTTTTTTACTGACGTCCTGGTTTTTGTTTTGCTATATATTCAGGGCACACACCTCCACATGCCATACACATTGGTACATTCAGGTAAGCAGTGCTATCAGATGTGAAGGGTACACAATTTCACATGCTATACACAATAGTATATTCAGGTACGTAGTGCTATCAGATATGCAGGGCACATACATCCACAAGCTGTACACAGTGGTACATTCATGTACACAGTGCTATCAGATGTGCAGGGCACACATCTCCACATGCTATACACAGTGGTACATTCAGGTACACAGTGCTATCAGATGTGCAGGGCACACCCATCACATGCTATACACAGTGGTACATTCAGGTATGCAGTGCTATCAGATGTACAGGGCACACACCCCCACATGTGATACATAGTGGTATATTCAGGTACGCATGACTATCAGATGTACAGGGCACACCTCTTCATGTGATATAAATGGTGGTACATTCAGCGATCTTGGTCGTCACTGTAGGTCACATAAGCAGTGAAAATTCACACACCTTCCTCAAGCAGAGAAGAAAAAAATGTTGCCATACCGTTCAGTGCCCCCAGCTAATCCTTCCAGTGTCTCATACCCAATCCAAACACAGATCCCCTGTGGAACAGAAGGCCATAATGGTTAAGATGTTTATCTCACAGATATATGGCGCAGGGTTTGATTCTCACTTTTATGGGAAATTAGTTAGGCTCTCAATGTTCTGCAAGGGACAAATCCAGGTCTGATGGAACATTTGCACATCTGCAAAACAAGCAACATCTGAACCACTAGATCCAAGGATTTAGATTTTGCTTGTGACATAAATAAAACATGTTGGTGAGACAGATATATGCCTCAGAAGATCCCCATGTTCTGGAACAAGCTCTGCTTCTATGTGAGTCAGAGTCCATTCCTAACCCTATTTAAGCACAACTTTGACCAATGAATGGGAAATTGGCAATTCAGTTTGGGTCTGGCCCCCACATCTCTGATAGACAGAAGTAGACAGTAATGTCCAAACTAACATACCCCATAACCTCTAGAAACCTCCTAACTAGCATACACCCTCCTAATAAACACCCATGATACATAGAGACACAATTGGGTTGGGTTGCACGGCTAGCATTGTAAAGGACCTGGTAGTCATTAGCCTAGTATATCTCTATGAACCCTCTGCACTAATGGTAAAGCTGATGCAGATTTATATTTCTGCAATTTAATGCTGGTCTTATGATTGGGGTTGTTTCTGTAGATAACTCTCAGTTCAAACTATGACCTACCACACTTCTAACCCTAAAAGAATACATTTTATTATATTTTCTGAGCTAATTCTTAATACTTGAGCTTAATACTTTATAAGAATTAATAACAATGTGTTAGAGGGGCTGCACAGTGGTACAGCAGGTAGCTTTGTCACCTCACAGCAAGAGGTGCTCCAATTCAATTCCCAGCCAGGGTGCCTTCTTTATGCACTCCACATGTCCTCGCTGTGGTCATGTGAGTTTTCTGTGAGTGTTATGGTTTCCTCACATATTCCAAAGACATGCACTAGGTGAAGTGAACATGATTCTGGTCATAGGTGTCAGTTCACATGTGTGTGTATGGCAGCCACCCACCAGTATAAATATTAGCTGTAGATGATGGCTACTGTTGATGTGACACCCTGAGTCCATGAGTAAAAATGGGAGAAAAGAATTAACGGATGTGTATACATATACATACATACATACATATATATATATATATATATATATATATATATATATATATATATATAGACAGAGAGAGAGAGATAAATATATAAATACATACATACACATATATATATATATATATATATATATATAGAGAGAGAGAGAGAGAGAGATAAATATATACATATATACATACATACATATATATATATATATATATAGAGAGAGAGAGAGAGAGAGATAAATATATACATATATATACATATACAGATATATAGATATATGGGAGTCTACTGAAATTCAGCTACCACAATGTAAAGGTAAAAAATACTGACCACAAAACATCTAAAAGACAAAATATTGACAGAAACTGGGCATGCTCCTAGACAGCAAGCAAATACAAAACCAATGTTTTAGCAGGGTGGGGAAAGACCTCCTAAACCCCCACACCTCACTGCTACTTATATAAACCAACTTCAAGGTAGCACAATGGAGTTGAAAGGGCATATTCCCTTCCCTTCTATAATAACAATGTTGTTGATATTCCGTTTTAGATATATTTTATCAGTGCTGTGAATGCCAACATTGTGAAAGATCAGTTTCAGTGGATCGCCCCCCCCCCCCCACACACACACACACACACACACACACCGGATCATACCACACCAGCAAAGTACATCTGCAGTGAGACAGAAATAATAGATGTCATACAAAGGAAAGATGTAGCACTCAGTACAGTTAATCACAACCACTGCTGAACATCCCATTAGGAATTCACTTACATTATAACTCCAGATGGAATATTCAGTAATAAAGTCTGAGACAGGCTGGAAAAATGATGCTTTCATTTAAGTGTCACGTGACACCACAGGAGAGGCTTAGTTTAACAAAAAAATGAAAATGAAGCTCTTACAGCAACAGCCATCAAAATCCTCCTGTTAGCAGTACTGGAATATACTAGTTAAATTAAACAATGAATTTAGAAATTGAAAAAAATGTAGTACAAGACTCACTAGGCAGTACTGAAAGGTACATGTCCAGTAACTGCATGACTCAGGAACAAAATAATAATAATAATAAAAAGGCATTTACTATTAGATTCCCGGCATGGCAAATGGGAGTTAAAGTGGGATTAACTGTCTCATGGATTGAGTGTATCGACCCAAGGGCTTCATCCACAGGATCAAACCAGGTCAGCGAGAAGCTGTGAATGTAGTGTACTGTAAATGTTTATTCTTTTCCCTGCAAAAATATCTGCTGCTTACTCTACTAGAAGTTTGGATAATGCACCCTGTGGTTACTGGACTCGGTTGTGGCCTGAAGTCTTTGTTGAAAAAGTATGCTACACTGCGATAATAAAAATTCTGTTTACAATTGTGATAACTATTTATTTTACGTCTGTCTCTCTACCAGTCTGTGTTAATTTGCAGCTAACTGGGTTAGAACACTGATTCAGCACAACCTAGGTCTCTCACTAGTACACTTTTGCTTTGCATCCTATCACAGATGTAAAAGACCTTAGAGAATTTATAGACTGATGTAATGAAGATCAACCATATACTAAGTGGAATCGAGATCAGACAGGAGTCCCCGTGAACTATGATGTTTGCAGATGACATTCTGATCTGTAGTGAGAGTAGGGAACAGGTGGAGGAGACCCTGGAGAGATGGAGATATGCTCTAGAGAGAAGAGGAATGAAGGTCAGCAGGACTAAGGCAGAATATATGTGCGTGAATGAGAGGGAGGATAGAGGAATGGTGAGGATGCAAGGAGTAGAGGTGGTGAAGGTGGATGAGTTTAAATACTTGGGGTCAATAGTTCAGAGTAACGGTGAGTGTGGAAGAGAGGTGAAGAAGAGAGTACAGGCAGGATGGAGTGGGTAGAGAAGAGTGTCAGGAGTGATTTGTGACAGTCGAGTACCTGTAAGAGTGAAAGGGAAGGTCTACAAGAGGGTAGTGAGACCAGCTATGTTATATGGGTTGGAGACAGTGGCATTGACAAAAAGGCAGGAGTTTGAGCTGGATGTGGCAGAGTTAAAGATGTTAAGATTTGCACTGGGTGTGACGAGGTTGGACAGGATTAGGAATAAGTATATCAGAGGGTCAGCCCAGGTTGGAAGGTTTGGAGACAAAGCCAGAGGGGCAAGATTACATTGGTTTGGACATGTGCTGAGGAGGGATGCTGAGTATATTGGGAAAAAGATGCTAAGGATGAAGCTACCAGGTAACAGGTAACAGGAAAAGAGGAAGGCCTAAGATAAGGTTTATGGATGTGGTAAGAGAGGACATGCAGGTGGTTGGTGTGACAGAGCAAGATGCACAGGACAGGAAGAAATGGAAACAGGTGATCCGCTGTGGCGACCCCTAATGCGAACAGCCGAAAAAAGATGATTCGTTACTTACGTCATCAACACAAAAGAAGATCATAAGATAAATGCAACCTCATAAAGATGTAAGCTTGGGTATGCAGTACTCCATAATGTAGAAGCCATCTGATATGCTGAGTGTCCAAAATGGTCCATGGCTTGCAAAGTCTCAGTCAGAATTTTTAGTTAGAAGACCCTATAACTGCAGCTCTGATAATAAATTACAAAGGTAGGAACCATATATGCCAAAGTAAAATAAACAGTAATATAAGTAACGAGCTAAACTACATTATCTGAATCTTTTTTTTCCTTCAATTTATTGTCACTAAGACATCCACCTGACATGAAGTACATGTCCCCAGGCAGTGAATATCTTTAGCTAAAAAACTAATGAAATATTTATTCGAGTTTGTTTGTTTTTTGTTTGCTTGACCGTGTATTTCACTTATTCATACATGACGTCCAACTCAGTAAAGTTCATTTTCAGTGGTGGTCTATGTATAAAGCTCCAATTTTACAAATGTAAATACATGTACATACAGCAGGGAGTATTTAATGACAGTGTGGCAAAGAATTGTAAGTACCATTTACACTGTACAAGAATAACATCAGTACATTTTAATACTACAAAGCAAAAGCAAAATACATCATAAACAGTCATGATTTATAAGCAACGACAACAGTAAAAAGTGAATTACTACATGAAAGAATAAAGACATATAGTAATCACAGGAGAGCTAAATCTGTTTGAATGCAGGTTCCCTAGAAATATACCACTCAAGACAATCTCCCCAAAGCACCATCTCCCCACCTCCTGGAATGTGTTTCCTTGGTACAAGATTGCTGCAGTGTGCTTCACCCTTGGGTGTTTTCTCTTTTCCTTGATGTTTATGCAACCATGGAATTATAAGTGCGGGGATGTGACTACTGAAGTCTCCCATGTGAGGATTGCAGGCAAACATTTTACTGATTTTCTTCAAACTTGCAGTGTTTATACTTTTGGGGAAAATGCCTCATGTGATATCCATATGGGAAGTCTGTAGGTACAGCCATAATCACGAGAGGATTTCTTGTTAAAAATGAAATCCAGCAGGAATGTTGCATATAAAAGGATATGAAATGAGTTGCAAATCAGAGGGAAGCCAGGCAGGCAATGGAATGTATTTAGCAAGCTCGTCTGTCAAATTCAGAAAATACTACAGCAGGAATTCTAGTTCTCAGAATAAGGTACAAAATATTACCTACCGCAAGATTCAACTTTGAGTTGTTGGATTTAGAGAGAGAATGGGGGATGGGTTTACAGAACAATGCAAAGAAATGCAATCAGGGATGCTGAGCAAACAGTGTCACCAGTCCTGAACAGACTATGGAGAAGGCAGTGTGTGCGGGACAGCAGTACATCCAGAGGTTGCTTCTGCTTTAACAACCAAAAAAACTTGACAGAAAAATGAAAAAATGAGCTAGATTACAAAAAATTAAGGCGCTGAAGGTGACAAAGATTAAAATGGAAGAAACAAGAAAAGGAGAAACATACTGCAAGGTGATCTGACCTTTCTATTTCAGAAGGAGTTAATCATATAGGTTCTCCAGGATGGATGGAAGGAGACAAGGCAAGACAAAAGTCATATACCTAAGCACTGTTCTTCCCCCAGCAATAAAATGCTGAATGTTTACAGTTAACATGCAATACTGGCCGGTCCATGGATATCATGTTAAGCCAGGGGACCATTCTGAATTTCACAGAGTGATGAATCGTATTTGATTTACTTTTCCAAGATGATGAAATCCTGAAGGCAGTAAGTCTTGTGACTGTGTCTGCTAAAGCATAAGATCTGGAGACACTAACAACATCGTCCGTCATACCAGCTTGTGGCCTCTAAAAAGCTCCTTTACTACCCATACTGCACTATCCCTAACATCCCACAGATCCTATTTACAGCTTGAGAGAGAAACTATAAAAGAATTGCCACAAAGGGCATTGGTGTCCTTGAAGTCTCTCATTGCTGCAGTAGTCCGTCATTAAAAATGGTGGGGGTTGGTGGGTGGGAGTTGAGGAAGAAAGAAAACGGGCAACACAGATGGAATGTTATGATGAGTACATCCAATATCACAGTCAAAGGAGGCAGCGTAACACAGCAGTAAAATTCAAGAATTTAATCCCAGAACAAACAGTAAGCGCTTTTGCAGCAGCAGCTGCTTCATCAGACAAATAAAAATCCAAACTGTAGTACTTTTAAACAGCAAGGCAGCCAATTAGCATGCAAAAACAATTAGGAATTAACAAGAGCTCTTAAAGCCACCAAAAAAATGCAGCTCAAAGCTCATTGTATAAACACAAAAACATTTCATTCATAAAAACATTATAAAAATACTGAACATAATTAATATCTATCTGGCTAAGGGCCTATTCCTTAAAACTGGTTTAATAGAACATTTATCATTGAGGCCTTTCCCCATATTAGCTTTCATTCTAATAATCCAGTTCAATTCTTTGCTTTCTACCTTAGTTCTATGTGGGCCCCCCCCTCATACCCACATTGACTGTTTCAACAACCATAAACTTAAAATTGTGCTGAGCACCTAGTAACATGATGTGCTTAGATAAAGCATTAGTCTCAGCTCTCCTGAAGATATCATATTGATGCTCCCTCATCCTGTCTCGTAGCCTGCGTGTTGTCATCCCAATGTAGAAACAGTAACAAACCGTGCAGTAGGCTAAATAAACTAGATTCAATGTGTTACACTTAGCTCTGGCTCTGAAAAATATCTTTTTATGCATATCTGGATGTTCAAATGCAGCACTACTGTCAATCAAATGACAGTAGTTACAAGCCCGACAAGGAAATGTACCAATATTAAGCTGTGTATCAGTATTGCAGTTAAACTTTGGATAACATAGCAATTTCTTAAAGTGATTTCTTATTCTTATACATATAGCTCGGGGCTTCTCCTACTATTGATTCTACTCTCTCATTAGATCTAAGTATGTTCCAGTGTTTAGCATAGATGTCCTTCAACAATCTAATGTTGCTGGCATAAGTAACTGGTACTCTCAGTTTACAGTTGGTCACTTTCTGTTTGCAAAATTGAGTGGGTGAAGAGAAATATGGCTTACCTTCCTGAGTTCTAGATGTATATGCTCAAGCTGTAACCGAGCTGATTTCTTTCTTGTTATAACCCCTCTCAAGGAATCGCTATCCATATGTTTCAATTCACAAGAGAAGGTGGAGTCACCTGCTATCAATCTGGATGTTTTTAACATCTGTGCTGTCACAACATTATTAAAAATGTGCCCAGGATGCATACTCTGTCTGTGGACAAACGTATTCCTATGACAACTTTTCCTATAGATTTCAGAAGTAAAAGCGCCATCAAGTCCCCTGGTAATCCTAACATCAAGAAAATGCATACTTACAGTAGAGCTACTGGCCGTCAAACTAAGAAAGTCAGTACTACTGTTGAGTTGACCAATGTATTGAGACAGCTCATCACCAGTACCCTCCCACAGGAGGAAAAGATCATTAACAAATCTCCTGTAAAAAACAACCTGTCCAGGCTTGAGCTGAGGTATGATATGCATTTCCTCCCATGTTGCCATAACAAGGTTGGCTTAGCTATTGGCACAAAAGGTGTCCATAGCTACACCATCCCTTTGTTTAGAAATACCTTCTTCAAACATAAAAATGTTATTGTCAAGAATAAGTTCCATAAGCATACACAGTAGATCTATCTTATGGATCTCATAAGTGCCATCTTGCTTTAGACAGTCTCCCAACATCTCTATCTCTGTGTTGTTGGGTATGCATGTAAAAAGGGATTTCCCATCTAATGCTATCATAATGCAACCAGCAACAGGTGGTTTAACTTGTATGTGAGCAAATAAGTCCCTAAGGAACTGTTCAGTATCCTTTAAAATATAACAGTTCTTAGCTAAGATTGGTTTCAAATGTGGTTCAACACAGATGGAAAGGGGTTCCGTGCACCACCCCCTTCCAGCTACTATTGGTCTCATTGGGGATTTACTGGCATGCTTATGTATTTTAGGGAGGCCCTGTATAGTAGGCAAGGTTGGTTCTTGTATAATAAAATAATTAAAAAGATCAAGACTAATATGTCCAAGCTGCAGACATTCAAACAATTCATTATACACTCTACTAATAGACTGTTCAACCTGTTGCATTGTAAATGAAATATAAATTAATGGATCATTGAGCATGGTATACATTGCATCCTTGTAGAATGTATAATCCATAACTACAAGACATCCACCTTTGTCTGCAGGTCTAAAGCTCAAGGTAGAATCCTGACATGATTGTTCTAGAGCTAACCTCTCATTAACTGACATGTTACAAAAAGTATTTGTATTGTTATTTTCATACAAGGCATAAATGTCCCTAATGCATGCTTTTTCAAAAACTTCAATAGCATCATCTGTAGGCGGTATAAAGCAACTAGTTTTCCTAAAAATATTAGCATTATTATTACTAGTGCCATGTGAGTCATTAAAAAACATCTTTAAACTGACATTTCTAGTAAAAGTCTTAAGTTCTATAATGTTTTCAGTGAGAGTCATTTTCCTAGCTAGTATGAAACTCATACCTTTGTTTAGAAGGTTCATTTCAATGGCCGTTAGTCTACGACTAGATAAATTCCAAACTAGCGTTGTTCCCACATCTTCTTCAATGTTAATGGAGTCCCTTCCTCGGCCGATGCCTTCCTCTTGAATCATGCTCTCCCCAAAGGTTGTTGGTAAACATTAGACGTACGAATGGGAAGAGGGTTACACATTTGAAACCAATCTTAGCTAACAACTGTTATATTTTAAAGGATACTGAACAGTTCCTTAGGGACTTATTTGCTCACATATAAGTTAAACCACCTGTTGCTGGTTGCATTATGATAGCATTAGATGTGAAATCCCTTTTTATGTGCATACCCAACAACACAGAGATAGAGATGTTGAGAGACTATCTAAAGCAAGATGGCACTTATGAGATCCATAAGATAGATCTACTGTGTATGCTTATGGAACTTATTCTTGACAATAACATTTTTATGTTTGAAGAAGGTATTTCTAAACAAAGGGATGGTGTAGCTATGGACACCTTTTGTGCCAATAGCTAAGCCAACCTCATTATGGCAAAATGGGAGGAAATGCATATCATACCTCAGCTCAAGCCTGGACAGGTTGTTTTTTACAGGAGATTTATTGATGATCTTTTCCTCCTGTGGGAGGGTACTGGTGATGAGCTGTCTCAATACATTGGTCAACTCAACAGTAGTACTGACTTTCTTAGTTTGACGGCCAGTAGCTCTACTGTAAGTATGCATTTTCTTGATGTTAGGATTACCAGGGGACTTGATGGCTCTTTTACTTCTGAAATCTATCGGAAAAGTTGCCATAGGAATACGTTTGTCCACAGACAGAGTATGCATCCTGGGCACATTTTTAATAATGTTGTGACAGCACAGATATTAAGAACATCCAGATTGACAGCAGGCGACTCCACCTTCTCTTGTGAATTGAAACATATGGAACAGCGATTCCTTGAGAGGGGTTATAACAAGAAAGAAATCAGCTCGGTTACAGCTCAAGCATGTACATCTAGAACTCAGGAAGGTAAGCCATATTTCTCTTCACCCACTCAATTTTGCAAACAGAAAGTGACCAACTGTAAACTGAGAGTACCAGTTACTTATCCCAGCAACATTAGATTGTTGAAGGACATCTATGCTAAACAATGGGATATACTTAGATCTAATGAGAGAGTGGAATCAATAGTAGGAGAAGCCCCGAGCTATATGTATAAGAATAAGAAATCACTTAAGAAATTGCTATGTTATCCAAAGTTTAACTGCAATACTGATACACAGCTTAATATTGGTACATTTCCTTGTCGGGCTTGTAACTACTGTCATTTGATTGACAGTAGTGCTGCATTTGAACATCCAGATACGCATAAAAAGATGTTTTTCAGAGCCAGAGCTAAGTGTAACACATTGAATCTAGTTTATTTAGCCTACTGCATGGTTTGTTACTGTTTCTACATTGGGATGACAACATGCAGGCTACGAGACAGGATGAGGGAGCATCAATATGATATCTCCAGGAGAGCTGAGACTAATGCTTTATCTAAGCACATCATGTTACTAGGTGCTCAGCACAATTTTAAGTTTATGGTTGTTGAAACAGTCAATGTGGGTATAAGGGGGGGCCCACATAGAACTAAGGTAGAAAGCAAAGAACTGAACTGGATTATTAGAATGAAAGCTAATATGGGGAAAGGCCTCAATGATACCAGTTTTAATGAATAGGCCCTTAGTCAGATAGATATTAATTATGTTCAGTATTTTTATAATGTTTTTATGAATGAAATGTTCTATATGCTTTTAAGTATGAAATGTTTTCATGTTTATGTAATGAGTTCTGAGCTACATTTTGTGGCTGTTGAATGAAATGCTTTATATGTTTTTATGAATGAAATGTTTTTGTATTTATCCTTGATCTCTCTCTCTTAAAACCCTGCGGTCGCTTGGTTTTGGTGTCTTTCTAGGCTTGATAGTTATTGTTGAAGCACCTACCAAGAGGGGAAAACACTGAGAGAAGAAAGGAGCCACTTTTGAGATTTTAAGTATTTTTTTCTGATTTATTTCTTAGAAAAACTGCATTGCCGCCTACCTTTCGGCGTTTTCTTGCTTGCAAAAGTTGATATCTGTTAGAAACAGTATTTAGAACATACCTAGAGCCTGTTTATTGCATTTTTTGTGTTGCACTTAATTTAAAATATTTTTTTCTTAAAATTGCATTTTACCTGCCTCTGACCTAGCACACACGTGTTGGGGTCATTTATTGCACTGCTCTGACTAGTTTGCTACTTGCGTGTCGCTGCTATCCTTAAACAAAAACAAAAAAAACAAATAAATGTTGCTATTTTCCCACTTTCTATAATTTAAAAGAAAGTTGAGTTACAGAGTTGCTGTTCTGAACTGTTTGTAAGTTTCTTGGAGGCCAGTGCTTACTTGGGCTAAAGGGAAGTCTCTGTGTTCACCAGTGGCAGTGGTTAACACTGAGCAGCCTGCCTGGCCCTGTAGGAGTGGTTACTGCCTAGAAACTGTAGTTTTATTGGCCATTCTGGGTCAATTCCAAACTCCTTGATCTCTCTCTCTTAAAACCCTGCAACTCTTTTTGCGCGGTCTTGCGCACAAAGCAGCGTCGGGTAACGCTGCTTAATCGGGCTTAAACTATTCCTGGCTCCACAAAGTCTACTCTTCACTTTTTCCCTTAGAACTGTTCTAACTCTCAAAGTAAGCACTCTTTTTTCCTTCTAAAGCCCTGCACTTGCTCAAATCTAATATGCAAACACTAACAAACTATAGCACTACACCCTCTTATACTCTTTATAAGTACTTGGCTCCCTATTGGTCCTTTCTGATCAGTCAATAAGCAGTTCCTTATACTATTCTGGCATGTCCAAAAGTCAGTTTCAGGTTTACTCTCCAGTCCAACTAGTGAATCTGGGAACCTTGAGGCAATGTTACAATTGCCTTATGTACACAGACCACTCTCTCCTCCTCCCAACAAGCTCAAATATATGTGAGAGATGCAACTATACAGCCATACTGGAGGCTGAGCTCTCTCAACCCAAGACTGGCACAGTCAGTCAGGAGGAGAAAGTAACCACTCACACCACAAATCCAGTCTCACATAGACCTACCGCATCAGCAAACCAAACACATAAACACATAAAAACATACTCGGAGGCTCTAAATAAAAATCTGCCAAAGCAGCAAAGACCTCCAAAGCAGACATCCAAGCAACCACTACCCCACAACAATACCCACGTATCACATATTTCACAAAGTCAGTGTGCCACACAGCCCTTAAGGCTAAACAACACACCAAATACACTTGTAATAGGTGACTCTATTGTCAGGCACACTGACGTCCCACTCACCAGACTGAACAAGGAGAAGCTCACTGTAAGCTGCCTGTTGGGTGCCAGGATCCACCACATAACAAAAGCACTCAGGTCACTCCAAAGCAAGTACAAATATTACTCTGTCATTGTCCATGCTGGCATGAATGACCTGAGATGTACCTCCCTGGACTACATGAAAAGAGACATAGAGGAGCTCTCTGATCATGTATCCCAGGCCGGTATGACCCTGACCTTGAGTAGCATCTTGCCCTCACCAAGAATGATGTCACAGTATAAAGACAAAATGATCAATTTTAACAATTGGCTAAAGTATTGGTGTCATTCAAAGGGGATCCAGTGTCTGTCAGCCTGGGATGATATGCTCGACAAGCCACGTTGCTTTGCTAGGGACAGCTTGCACCTGTCACCCCTGGACTTTTGAATACTGGCTAAGGCTCTTGCCACCCCCATAGTGCCTTTTTTAGGCAAGGCTCAAAAGACAAACCCACCTCCATAGACAACACAAGGAGAAAAAAACTAAGGGTAATGCTACTCAATGCCAGAAGTCTAAACCTCAAGATGCACGCACTCGAGGCTCTCCTCAGTATGGAGAATATCGATATCTGTGCAGTAACAGAAACCTGGTTCAAGGCTCCCCAGCACTACCAGGTTATAACTCATACTATGCTTTTCGACCCCAAAACTTGGACCAAAACACAAAAGGAGGGGGAGTATCCATATTCATCAAAGATACCCACACCTCCAGGTTAGTGGTACTGCATGAAGCATCAGAGACTATCCATGTGCAACTAACAGTGGGCAAAACTGCCTTTCAGTTTGTAGCCTGCTACAGATCACCCTCCCAGTCTCAGGAACCCCACTTGGCTTTCCTGAGAACATTAGAGAATATGAAGATCTCTCCAAACACCATAATATTGGGTGACTTCAACTACCCAAACATTGATTGGGAAAACTACTCAAGCCCCAACACCCTTGCCCAACGGTTCCTAGAATTTATAAACTCAAACGCTATGGAACAACTGGTCACCACTCCCACAAGAAAGGACAACATATTGGACCTGGTCATCACCAACATGGGGACTCTATGTTCCACACCAGAGGTGAACCCCTCATTGGTAAGATCAGATCATAAACTAATCTCACTGGATATCCCCCCAGCCAAGGAAACCACTGTGATAAATTTCTCAAAAGCAAACTTCACACTTCTCAAAACCGAGATGGAATCCTTCAAAGCCCCCGGGCCAGAGGAAAATACTGCCCGAACCACAAAATCCTTTACAAACGCATTCTATGAGCACCTACAGCAATGCATGGATCGTGCTATCCCAAATAAAACCAAGACTCACTCCTCCAAAAGCAGGAGACCTGTCTGGTGGACCCCAGCCATAAATAAGCTATACAACAGAAGGAGGAAGCTACTATATGATAGAGCAAAATCCCAAAAAGGGAAGGCATCTCTGATCAGTACTAGCAAGAAACTACGATCCCTCATAAAATCATCAAAGGCCAGCTTCGAAAGAAAAATTGCCCAAGATGCTAAAGATAATCACAAGGCCTTCTTTAGTTATGTCAGGAATCTGGGTGACAACTCCCAGATATGCTCTGAGTTAGTGCAAAATGGCAAAAAAAACACTGAACCCACAGACATTGCCAACATCCTGGCAGACAGGTTCAGTGCAAACTTCTCCCCCCCTTCCCCACCAAAAGAGCAAATGTCTATCCCAACAGAATATAGCCTCCCAGACATCACAGATGCACAGGTGAAAGCTTCCCTCTCCAAAGCAAAAAACACAACATCAATGGGACCGGATGGTGTCCCAGACTGCATCTTACATGAACTCCAAGAAGAACTGAACCCTCACATAAAGTCATTGCTCAAACTCAGCCTTACTACAGGATATGTACCCAAGGAATGGCGTACAGCAACAGTGGTCCCGCTCCACAAAGGTGGTGCCACAACAGACCCCGGGAACTATCGCCCTATAAGCCTGACTAGTCTGGTCTGTAAAGCTATGGAGTGTATCATCATGGAACTCATAAACAAAGACATTGGGAACCTCCAGACACTGGACCCTACCCAATTCGGCTTTGTTAAGGGCAGATCTTGCCTCTTAAACCTAGTTGACTTCTTTGAAACAGTTACCAAGGCCATAGATGAGGAGAAGGTAGTCCACACAGCCTACCTGGACCTCGCAAAAGCCTTCGACACAATACCCCACTCGGCATCATAAATAAGCTTACCAGCTTAAATATCAACCCCTATGTCACAAGATGGGTTGCAAACTGGCTCAGGGATAGAACCCACATGGTCAGAATTGCAGGTGCCATGTCAAACTCTAAGCCAGTTACAAGTGGCATCCCACAAGGCTCAGTCCTGGGACCTCTCTTGTTCGGTATATACTTCTCCGAGGTACAGGCTAACATGGGAGGACTATGGCTGACCAAGTTTGCAGATGACTGCAAACTGGGAGCCATAATCGACTCTCCAGCTGACACAAGCATCCTCCAAAAGGGTCTCACAGAGATGGATACCTGGTGCCAGAGCCACGGCCTCAAGCTAAATGCCAAAAAGCGCATAGTCATCCCCTTTGGGAAAAACAAAGTACCCACAAATTACCACATAGGTGGTAATCCATTAAAGTACAGAAGAAGTAATTAGGGATTTGGGGACCCAAGTAGATAGTAATCTCTCCTTTGACGTTGCCAAAGTGGTTAGAAATACCTTCTATATAACCCACCTTATCACAAAAGGGTTCACATCTAGATCAAGAGAGGTCATTGTGCCCCTCTACTCATCACTCATCAGGCCCATAATTGAATACAATGCCCCATTTGGGATGTACCTTACCTGACACTTGCAGCAACAGGAGAGACCCCAAAAGTACCTCACCAAGAGGATCACAGGCCTCAAACAGATGCCCTATGCAGTTTGACTAAAGAAACTCCAGCTCTACTCAGTTGTTTACCGCCTACACAGAGGCGATCTATGCCTGACGTACAAAGCCATGTCTAACCCAGAATTAATGGACATGCTCCACCTCAGGAAATCCAAATCCCTTAGAGCTACATGCTCCAGGGACTTAAACCTCAGCACAGCAATAAATAGGACATGCTGGAGGGACAGATTCATATCTCAGAGGCTCCCCTCACTCTGGAACAGAATCCCAATTCATGTTAGACAGAGCCCCTCACTGACCCTCTTCAAGAGAAAGCTTGACGAGTGGATGGGAGATCATAAGTTTACCCCTGGGATCTCTTCTGTGTCCCTGCTAGACAGAGGCACAGTAAACTAACCTTAAAGGGCTATCTTCTGTGACCTACTATACAGAGGCACAGTTAACAAATCTAAATGGGAGGCGAAAGCCAAACACACTCTGGCTAGGCTTATAAATGCCCTAGGGTAGCTAGCCTAGTATCTACCTATGAACCTATGAACAATGAGCTTTGAGCTGCATTTTCTGGTGTGGCTTGAAGGGCTCTTGTTAATTCCTAATTGTTTTTGCATGCTAATTGGCTGCCTTACTGTTTAAAACTACTACATTTGTCTGATGAAGCAGCTGCTGCTGCAAAAGCGTTTACTGTTTGTTCTACTGCTGTGTTCCGCTACCTCCTTTGACTGTGATATTGGATGAGTACATAACTTTTTTTATCTGATATCAATTTTCATTCATTCCTAAACTAATGAGATAGTGTCCCCCACTACCTAAAATCCTGGGTGGTCTCTAAGGAAGGATAGTCCTGAGTATGGTTGAGCCAGAGGCTGCTCTTCCCCTCGAGATCAGATTTTTGTAATGAGTGATAAAAGTATGAGGATTTGACCAAGATGCAGATGCACATAAATCACCCATAAAAGCTCTAGACTGGAACACAGCAGAAGTTGCCATAGAACTGGTTGAGTGAGCCTTTAAGGATTTTGGTAAGGGGAGATTCACTTTATAGATAAATGAAATGCAATCTGACAACCATCTAGCTAGAGTTACCTTTCTAACTCATTTACCCAATTAATTGTGTGCAAAGGAAACAAATAGTGGATCTGTCTTTCTAATCTCTTTTGTTCTGTGTAGATAAAAATGTAATTGTCTATGAACAACCAAGAAATACAGCATATTCCCCTTTATTTGTAAATTTTAATTTTGGAAAGAATACTGGCAAATTAATGAATTGGTTGATATTGGATTCTGACACCACCTTAGGAAGGAAGGAAGGAAACATTGGTATGTAACATAACCCTATCCTTATGAAAAATCAAATATGGAGGCTTAGAAGATGATGCTTGAAGTTCTGAAATTCTTCTAGCAGATGTAATTGCAGCTAAAAAGATAAGTTTTTCAGGTCAAAAATTTTAGATCACATTTAGCTGCCGGTTCAAAGGGAGAATGAATTAAGGCTTGCAGTAACAAATTTAAACCCTATGGTGGCATGGGGTCTTTATAAAGGGGTCTTAGCAGAAGAGTACCTCTCAAAAAGGTCTTGCACAGTTTAGAGGAAGCCAGTGAAGAATTTTGAAATCACGCATGAAATTTAGAGATTGCTGCAAGTTGGACTTTAACAGTTGATGAACTAGCACCTTTATTAAATAAACTCACTAAAAATTTTAGAACAGATTGAATTGTAGCTGGGAAGGGGCCTATCTGATTTTCCATTTACTCCTGTAGAGTTTCCTAGTAGAAGGTTTATGGAAAGATAAAAGTATGGAACAGACAGGGGAAGACGGCATTGATTGTCTGGCTATTAAAGGAATTGGAGAAACAACGCTATTAGTTTGAGATTTGAGATATCTGGGTGAACCATGCCTATCAGGTGAGACAGGAGATCTGGAACTGGATCCAGAATCCAAGGTGGATACAGTAGATGAGGTCTGCAAAGCTATGGAAAGGATCATCATGGACCTCATAAATAAAGATATTGGGGACCTACAGACACTGGATCCTACCCAGTTCAGCTTTGTTAAGGGCAGATCCTGCCTCTTAAACCTGGTCGAGTTCTTTGAAACAGTCACCAAGGCCATTGATGAGGGGAAGGTGGTCCACACAGCCTACCTGGACCTCGCAAAAGCCTTCGATACAATACCCCACTCGGGCATTATAGATAAGCTCACCAGCTTAAATATAAACCCCTATATCACTAGATGGGTTGCAAACTGGCTCAAGGACAGAACCCACATGGTTAGAATTGCTGGAGCCATGTCAGACTCCAAACCAGTTACAAGTTGGCATCCCACAAGGCTCAGTCCTGGGACCTCTCTTGTTCGGTATATATTTCTCGGAGGTACAGGCCAGCACGGAAGGAATGTGGCTGACCAAGTTCGCAGATGACTGCAAACTGGGTGCCATAATCGACTCTCCAGCCGACACAAGCATCCTCCAAAAGGGCTTCATAGAAACAGACAACTGGTGCCAGAGCCATGGCCTCAAGCTAAATGCCAAAATGTGTATAGTCATCCCCTTTGACAAAAACAAAGTGCCCACAAATTACCACATAGGTGGTAATCCATTAAGTACAGAAGAAGTAATTAGGGACCTGGGGACCCAAGTTGATAGCAATCTCTCATTTGACAACCACGTGGCCAAAGTGGTTAGAAAAACATTTTATATAGCCCACCTAATCATGAAGGGATTCACATCTAGATCAGGGGAGGTCATCGTGCCTCTTTACTCATCCCTCATCAAGCTCATAATTGAGTACAATGCCCCTTTTGGGATGTACCTTATCAAACACCTGCAACAACTGGAAAGACCCCAAAAGTACCTCACCAAGAGGATCAAAGGGCTCAAACAGATGCCATATGCTGCCCGGTTAAAGAAACTCCAGCTCTACTCAGTGGCATACCGCCTGCTCAGAGGTGATGTGTGCCTGACGTATAAAGCCATGTCCAACCCGGAATTAATGGACATGCTGCACCTCAGAAAATCCAAATCCCATCGAGCTACGCGCTCGAGAGACTTGAACCTCAGCACTGAAATAAATAGGACATGCTGGAGGGACAGATTCATAACCCAGAGGCTCCCTTCACTCTGGAATAAAATCCCAGTCCAGGTTAGGCAGAGTCCCTCACTGACTCTCTTCAAGAGGAATCTTGATGAGTGGATGGGAGATCGTAGGTTTACCCCGGGTATCACTTCTGTGTCACTGTTAAACAGAGGCACAGTATACTAACCTCGAAAAAGAGCATAGCAAAATTAATTTAAAATGGGTGGTGAAAGCCAAACACACTCTGGCTAGGCTTATAAATGCCCTAGGGCAGATAGCCTAGTATGAACCTATGAACCTATGAACCAAAGGACGGGAAACCAAATCGGTCGAGGCAGGTAAGATTCGACAAGGATGACATTGCTCTTCAACCAGGTTGCTTTCTGCAGGAATTTGGGAATTAGAGGAATCGGAGGATAAGCATACAGAAGACAGAGGGACCAATCATAGAGCAGAGCATCCCTCAGTGATTTCCATGGTTGAGGGATCAGGGCAAAGAAGCTGCTGCACTTGTTGTTTACGGAAGATGCAAAAAATCACAGCATGGCTGGCCCCACTTACTGAAAATAATTTCCGTCACTTTGTTGTTGAGAGACCACTCATGAGTGAGTAAGATGGACCTTCTCAATTTGTCTGCTATCACAATGGATTTCCCCAGAATATACATTGCTATTAGAAAGTGGGTGGAAGATATTGCCCATTCCACACTCCGAGGGCTTCTCGACACAGTTGATAAGATGTTGTACACCCTTGTTTGTTGATGTACCAAACTACTGACATGTTGTCGGTCTGGACTGCAACTGTCCTGAGAGAAAGAGAGTTCTGGAATGCCTGAAACACCAAAAGCACTGCTGTCATCTCCAGAACACTGATATGCAAGTTGGCCTCTTCAGGGTACCATAGTGCCTTGGACTGTTTTCCCCAGGAAATGCTCCCCCCACCCAATCTGGGAAGCATCTGTGATCACTATGGCCTTGGGCTGAGAGAGCATGAAAGGACAACCTTGTAACAACTATTGCGACTGTATCCACCAGCAAAGATATCGTTTGCATACCTGAGTTATTCTTATCTTCACTGACAAGGGTTGAGAGAGCATTGACCGTTGTATTGCTAAGCATCTATTGCAGAATTGTCATGTGGAAGGAACTAAAATTATTGCCATTGACATTGATCTCAGGGCTTGCAGAATCAATTGGGCAGAAATTCTAGTACTGCAAATTATTTTCCTGACCTGCATCCTTATCTTTTGCACCCTTGATAGTGGAAGAGAAGCTACCATAGATACTATGTTGAACACTGTTCCTATGAATTCTAATGTCTGGGTTGGTTGTAAATGAGATTTGTTGTAATTTATGGTTATTCTGAGATGTGAACAAGTCTGTAGCACCTGATCCCATGCTTCTGTCAGTCAATGCCTGGTCGGGGTAGTAAGGAACCAGTCATCTAAATATGGAAACACCAGGAATCCTTGCAGTCTCAACTGAGCTCCTTCCACTGCCATGCACTTGGTGAACACACTGGTGGCTGTTATACACACAGCACCATCCAGCGTAACAGCCAACAGCAAAGAAAAGTCAGACCATGGCTGAAATATCCAGGTTTAATAGTAAAATAAGTGGTAAAAACAATGAATATGGTTAGCGCTTTTGTGGTCTCAAACACCACTTCTTCAGACCTTCATAAAAAATTCTTTACTCTAACACACCTTCTTTTAAACCAATTCATACAGTCATGGACCTATAAGCAAGCTTACTCAATTAAATCCAGCTTCCAAGTGTGGCTGTGGTGAGGCCAAAGGCCAGTGCTCTGACCTGATAGCGTCTGGCTACCCAAAAGCGCAAGTACCTTCTGGATCATCTGTTTTATCTTTATGTGATAGTACACATCCTAAAGATCTATCAAGCATATCCAGCCATCCTTGCCCAGAAAGGGCAGAATGGACTTTACCATGACCATCCAGAAATATGTGTGTCAAACTCGCTTGTTCAATAGACTGAGATCCAAAACTGGTCTCCAGTCCCTGTTTTCTTTGGCACTAAAAGGAATTTTGAGTAGGTTCCAGATTCTATTTGATCTGGCGGGTCGTCCTGGGTGACTCTCTTTTTCTATCACCTTTTAGATTACTATTGCTGGTGCTTTCCTCTATTTGGGTGGAACATCGCAAAATGTTCTTAACAATGGAGAAGGTAGCGAAAATGAAATTATATAATCTCTGGAAATAATTCTCTGTGCCCAACTGTCTTTTCTTATAGCTAGCCAGGCTTTCTGGTGCAGAGATAAGTGACCCATGACTGCCTCCAGAGGTAGGCAATTGGGCCTCTATTCGGGAGCACAGAAAGGGTCTGTCAGAAAAGGAATCTCTAGAACACTGGTTTTGCAGGCCTCTGGGAACATCACCTTATTATAGCTCCCTCCTCTTGCCTCTGGGAACTATCTCCACATGTGTCCTGGAAAGCACCCTTAGACTTTCTGAATCACATTTATGACCTCTCTTTTGATTCCTAGAAAAGGTAGGGGTCAAAAAAACACATGCCCACTGCAGAGAGGTTCTTTCCATCTTTCTCACACCTGGACAAAGTATCCTTCACTGTTGGGCCAAACAAAGAAGTGCCATAAAAGTGAACATTGACAAATGAAGACTTGGAAGGGCTCCACAAAATCACACAGGCACATCCAGGCATGCCTCCTGATGGAAATACCTGAACCTGTGGCCCTTGTGGCACCTTCTGCAGCATGCGAGATAAGCCTCATGGACAAAATGGATATAGCTTGTAGAGTAGCCAGCTGAGAGACTACTGAAGATTGAGCCTCAGCAGTTTCAGTTCCAGAAAGAGATTTTGACAGCTTTTTAATCAAATCTATTGTACCAAATAGTTCAGAGATCTGAGTGCAAAAGTCGCTGAAGCATAAACACACTTCCCAAATCTGTCAATCGTCCTAGACTCTCTGTTAGGAGGATGGACAGTGGAACTCTGTTCTAGAACTTCCTTTTTTGCATCTTCTGCCATGACCAGATTATCTACTGGCACCCCTTTACCCCAAAATTCCCGGTACACTGGTGGAGCCAGAATCTGGTCTGGTCTCTTGGAGATTGGCTCAACTGTATCTGGTTCCTTCCATGCCTGCCTAGTGGTCAAATCAATGAGCTCTTCAGTTGGCAGAGTAACCCAGAAGATAGACAGGCCAGTTCCAAAGGCTTCCAGAAATACTGATTTCTCTGGAGAAGGGTCTTGGGAAGACCAACCACCCTTCTGCTTAAGGATCTCAAGAATGTTTCCAAATGAGAGGTCATTGGGTGGTGATTTTGGAGATCTGCCTCCTACATTGAAATTAGTAACCTCAGTGACTGACCCTAGAGGAGAATCCAAGTGCCTCCTTTTGCACTTTCTCTTCCTAAAGACTTCCTCAATGGAGTGGTCTGGTGAATTATCAGAAGAGATTTACCCTGCTGGGTAGTATGGAAGCTTTTTACTGGCTGTCCCTGTGGGGTAGAATGTTGAGGATCACAGTGCAAAGTCACCTGAGAAGTAGAGGGTGGATCTGAGGGGGTAGGACCCATCTGACCTGTCAGAGCATAGAACACTCTCTTCACAACCTCTAAGGCAGATCACTCTGGGGAGAAGGAAGACAATGGAGCCAAGAAATAGAGTTTCTGGTTCATCACCTCCCTCTGCGCCAAGAATAATCCACCCAAGGCAGAAATCAGAGCTAAGCTGTCCTTTGCCAAGGCTCCAAAAGGAAGAGACAGCTCTAGAAACCTCAGAGTTGACTCTAACCTCCTGGATCCAACAGGGATGCTTCAGCTCCAACAGTCATCTTGCTCCAAGGATGTCAGAGCTGGTGCACTCAGAGCAGCATTCAGATATGAAGATGGTGCTTTCTTCGGATCCAAACCAGATGGATCCAGAACACTTGGATCTGCGGGCTCTATCAACACAGGTTAGATTAGAGAAGGAGTTGTTATGGGAGGAGTAGTAGATGATCAGACTTCCTGACCTGAAAGAGTAGGATCTATGACAGCTCCCATCTGAATTTGCCTCATGAAGAATTTCCTAATCATCCTCTCCACATCTGCATCCATGAAACTCCTGAAGGAAGGAGAAGATGCTAGGGATAGCAATTTTGAGTGCTTCTGTAAAAAGGGAGAGGGGGCTCTGGATGGGATTGGATCCAGACTAGCAGAATAAGTTGTCCTTGGTAAAGGTTTCAGATCTGAGGGTTTAGGATCTGAAACAGGTTTGAGCGGATCCAATGTGGGCCAGACCATGAGCAATTTTTGATCCAATGTCTCTTTCTTCTTTTTAGGTTCTGAGGAAGAAGAGGCTGTGGACTCAGAAGGTTTAGACCTTTTTGCATGGTCGCTAGATTTGTGTTTGTGGGATCGAGTTCCAGTAATGGCTTTGGAAAAGGAAGTTGGCAGCAAGCCTTTTAAAATCAATTTATTCTTCCTGTCAGCTAGGGCTCTGGGGTTGAACCCACGACAGATACTGCAATACTGTGGTAAATCATCCAAGCTCAAGCAATATACACAAAGATTGTGGGCATCAGAATAAGGCAACTTGTGCCCACACTTATCACACTTGTTAAATCCTGTAGAACCTTTTTCAGACATTTTGAAGGAAAAAAAATTATCATAATAACAGAAGTAATTAACTAAACTTTTTTAACCAGAAAAAGGAGGAAAAGTTAAATACCAACAATGGTAAAGAACTACAAAAATCTTGTAGAGAGGAAAAAAATACCAACTATGGTAAGAAAGGAGGTATACACTAAGTGTAAAGGGAGTAGGGAAGGAAGGTTAGGCCTGCCAACAATGGAAGGAAAGCTTAAACTCAAAAGTGTATGAAAAAGAACGGCATTAACAACTTAAAAATAAAATTAAAGAGTAAAGATTAAATGGTCATATAAAAGGATTTTTTAGGTAAGAAATATCAAAAAAGGCTTACCTCCCACTGTACACTCGAGAGCTGAAGGAGACCACGTCTAGACACGAAAGTGGCAAAAAAAATCTGAGAGATGTTAGGGGTTGGTGCATTATGGGTAGGGAAGGAGTTTGAACGTTTGTTGGAGGCCATGAGCTAGTATAGATTGAATCTGAACCCATTACTTGAGGAATGAATGAAAATTGACAACATCAGACCCCAGGTTGTTGGATGGGAAAAACTCAGGTGGGCGGATGAACTAACTTGCAGAGTTTACAGTGCAACTTTAAAACAATGACCAATCAACAGAAAAGCAATGCCACAATCAGAGATACTTATCACTTGAGTTCAATAACAAATCAACTAGCAAGCTGGGTCAGTCACCATGGTGGAGAAGGAGTTAACTTCATGAAGGCTACTATCATTGTTGGTTCCCTAGCGGCATGAAGACTTTAAGCAGCGACTGCAGAGCACTCTAAATACGTCCTTGATATGTGAGGGTAAAATATAAATACTAGATCATTTAAGCTTTTGCCTCATAAGTCATTGTATACAGAGTATTTCTTAATTGTGAATTCATGCAACACAGACCCTGATGTCTGTGCTTCCTTTCTGCAACGCCCCCCCCCCCCCCCCCCAACAAGCATGCCTCTCAACTATCCAGAATTTCACAAAGCATCCAGATTTTTGCCTCATATTTTTTGGTCTGTGCCTCATAAAATCTGTGGTTTTCTGGCAAATCAATGAGAACCAAAGCCACAAAATAAGGACAGGCACCTGAGGGTCAGACTTCATATCCTTCAGAAAATGCATGCCAGTGCAAAACCTGTTATTCTAGCAGCTTTCTGTGTTTGTAAGAGAAATATTTACAATCTGTTCCTGATTTTGGGCCTTTGTCTTCCCTTCATTATTTGGGCTTTGTTTAGAATTCTTAGGCTAATAGGTTGAGAGGTGTGTCCCCTAGTACAAGAAACAATGGCTGCTTAATGGCTGTTTCAGGGATATGAGGAAGGGTCTGTTACACCATGACATCTAAAATAAGACTAATGATACCAGAAACAAGTAAAACATATAATAAATTACACCAAGGTAACCAGCTGTAGTGGCATTTAGGGATAAAGCCCTGATTATGGCTTAGGTGACCTGAGTTTCATTAGCAACTCTGGTGCTGAATGGAGCTGGCAGGGGGATTAGCATGCCCATCCTGGGATAGAAGGGTGGGGCTGAGTCAGTTGCACCCCACTACAATCACTCAGAGGAGGGGATTCAACCCAAATGAGGATAGGCATTGGGTTCACCAAGGCCCAGCTTAGTGGTAGCCTTTAATTTGGTGTGCAGAATTGTGCATTCACATAGAATGGCACTGTGGGGCAATGCATTAATGCAGATCTGACTTTCTCCACCCATAGGTGGAGTCAGGCCATTACATTGATATCTAGATTTATAGGTTTATACAAGGTTAAAGACCACTGGGGCCTTTGTAGGCACAGCCATGCAACCCAAATGTCCCACAAGCTATTGTGCCTTAGAGGTTATTTTAAGGAGTTTATATTAGTCAGAGAATAATTTAAGGACTGCGCTGTCCATCAGAGATACAGGTGTCAGACTAAGGGTGAATTTCTGATTTCCCATCCATTGGACTGGGTTGCTCTTGAATAGGGTTAGGGAAGGGCTCTGCTTCACATCGATGGAAACTTATTCCAGAGAATGGGAATTGTCTGAGATCCATACATATCCCTCCAACATGTCCTATTTAAGGGCAAATGCCCTCACACCAGGATGCCATTGAGAGTTATCAGGGCTGCCTGAATGACATCTCTCTCTCTCCTGCTGACACCAAGCGAAAGTCTCAGGTAAAGGAACGAACAGGCCCTGTCTAGTTGGGGAGAGGTCTTGGAGGTCAGCAGCCATGGGAACAAATATCAGATCGAAAAATATATGTAACTAAATTAAAACAAAGAAAAAGCTGAATGGGGTAAATAACCAAGAGCAATGCACCAAAAATAAAAATCCAACAGTTTTATTCCACCACGATAAGCGTTTAGCGCTTTCGTCAAAAGTACATCAAATTGACTTCTTCAGAACTACATGACACACATAATGCTGACTGATTTTATGTAATGTTTTTAACATAAGCTCTATTTTTGGGGGATCAATGGATCAATTATTCAGTTGTATTATTTTAGTGGGGTGGTACTTTTTTAGCATGGAATGACATCTTTTTCTAACAGGAAATGACATACTTTTTTAGCAGGAAATTACATTTTTTAGCAGGAAATGGCATCTTTTTTGTTTGACTAATTGTTGAGTAGGGCAGGCTATTTAAATCAGCATTATGTGTGTCATGTAGTTCTGAGGAAGTCAATTTTATGTACTTTTGACAAAAGCGCTAAACTCTTATCGTGGTGGAATAAAACTGTTGGATCTTTATTTTTGGTACAGTGCTCTTGGTTATTTACTCCATTCAGCTTTTTCTGGGTTTGGATATTTTCATTTTTCTAAATTAAAACAAAGGATTTCAAATGCAATAAACTATTACAAGACTGTGACTTGTTGATAGTCATTTATGTACCTAAGGTATAATGCTAGACTGGCTGGAATTGAGGGATCCCATGAAGGTATCAAAGACGGCATGGGAGAGATGATGGAGAAAGAATGTGCGGAAAGTGTGGGTAAGAGAGATGGAACTGCTAAACGCACTTGAAAGGCATTAAACAGACTGAATGTAATACAATGTAATTTATCTGTGTTATCAAACAGGTTTAGGTTTGGCAGAGTGAAGCTTATTACCGTAAATACTATATCATCATACCCTATTTTATTAATCATTTCTGACAACTCTCACTCATCATCTACAGCCCCAATATACTAGCTCAGTCCCTTTCTTTCTGATGGCTACCTTCATCAGAAGAATATTTATTGCAACACAAGGGCTGACCACAGTATCCCTTTTAAGGGGCAGCTTGAGAAGACAAAGGACTATAGGGACTAACTCAGGGTCAGACAATGTGCAAGAGGATGTTGGTAGGTTTCAAACTCAGGACTCCAGCAAAATAACTCAGTACTTTATCTATACTGTACCATTCAGATGTGGTTCATGTCTGTCTCCACATTATTGTTAAATTTCTACAATTTTTCGATCATGAGTTGCAAGTGTCCAGAATATAAAGTATTCAACTTATTCTGCGTCTTCTGACTTTGGTACATAATATGCTTATGGGCAACTCCTGCCACTCCCCCCTCCCCCAAGACAAAGCGTTTAACAGTTAACACCATGTCCTACTCATTAAGGTCCTGATCCAAGGGGGTTCTGGTCCCCCAGGCTTTCAGGTTGCACTCCGAAATCAGACCTGATTATTTTTTTAAAATATTACCCCTATTTCAGAAAAATTGCATCCCTCATTTACAAATGTTAATAAATACCAGGTGTATGAAAGCAAGTTTCTCAAACATCACATGCTATCTACCCAGTGAAAATGTTTCTTAAATGCAAAACAAATAACATTTATATTAACTTGTAGAACATGTACAGTAGAAAATGTTCACCTACAGAAGATTGGATCTGGTACCACTGTCACACCCCTCCATGCGCACGCACCCACACACACACACACACACACACACACTGTAAACACTTCTCATTATTTATTGACAGTTTCAAGGAATGATTATGTTAATGTTACCCTATTATGTCTTCAAAGCTAAACAGTTGTATTAGTTGTATGAATTATATTATTTCTAAAGGTCTAAATTCAGGGATATTTTCTGAATATTGGAAGTATCCCACTTAAGAAGATGAATAAAATGTTTATGACTCAACTTTTATAGTAGTGCTATGTGTTTTGACAGGAATTTACACATTTAGAGGTACAGAGTAAAAATGTAAGACAAATTCAGGAATAGCTAAGAGTATTTTGTGTATACTTGACTTTGCCTTTGGTTTAGGCTGTGTTTGAAAGTGCTTTTTTTAGAGTAACAACATGTAACGTTCTCTGGGTTATTATCTGCACATCTGGCACTGAACAGTGACACTTTTTTGGATGCAAGCTGCAGATTATAATCTCCCAAATTCAGCCCTTGTATTAACTTCACTTATCCTATAAGAAACGCATTCACCTGGCAGTCTGAAATCATTTCTGTGTAATCACACCACTTGCCCCATATAATTTTAACACGTAATTCAAAGGTCTTCAAATTGCCATGGTAATGAAAATTCTGCCCACCACACAATCTATGAAAGCTATCCATGCAGCAGTCAAGGTTCTGCTAACTACCTGCCTGCTATGAATACTAGTAAAATCTCTCACATTATTACACTACAATATTTACTTTGGAAATTGTTTCCGGCCCAATCCGTTTGAATATCAGTTATCCTTCTTGCATCATTTATGTTATGTTTTTTGCAAATATATAGAGAAATTATATGACCTTTAAAAGTCAGCTTTTTTAGCGTAAGAAAGTTCAGTTTGCTTTTCTTTTATTCCGTGTCAGATGATTCCTCACCATGAATATGTTTGCAATGACTCACCCATAGCTACTATCTCTCTCTCTCTCTTCAGCAGTACTGCGAAAAAAATGCTCCATACCTCATGCTGGCTTGTCTGTGTTGCATGAACTCTTTTTACCACTTTTCTTTGCATTTATTCACTCAGAATTTCTGGATGGATTAATGTCTTGCATGTTACTTCAAGCTTAAAATGCGATTCGCTTAGGGCTGTTAGTGAATCTGGTGCCAGTTTTTAATTTCTCTGTTCCCCATTCTTATATCCAGCTGTGATGCATTAACGGAGACAGCAACCATTTTTCAGAATACTACATGGAACTTTTAGTACTTGAAAAGTTCTTATTCCTCACATTTTGTGCGTATTCCTCACATTTTGTGAATAAGCAAACTGTTCTCTATGCCTGGGTTAATCTCGTTAGCTTTACACACACACACACACACACACACACACACACACACACACACACACACACACACACACACACACACACATTTATACATGTGTTACACTTCTTTTATGTATATATGTTTTAGAGGTGATACATTTCCTTAGCTGTATACAAGACTTATCTATTATTTTATTCTTACAGATATTAAAAGGTGTTTTTTTCAAAAAAAATCTAAAACAAATGTCAGACTTATATGTTTTAATACCACTTGGTTATATTATCAGTGGTAAACATGATCTTAAATACACTTACAATATGACCCGCATCTTTTCAAAAGATTAACTTAAAACTAAAGCAATGTAGCAAGCCTTATGGGAAGAACATCAGCTTTCTATGTCATATAAACCACTACTTGAGATTACATTTTCTGATTTACCCTTTCATTGTTCTTGAAATAAACACTCTGCTTCCTGCCATAAAACTCCAATTTGAGATGAGTTATGGAAAAAAATCTCTGTTAGCAATTCCTTTCTCTTAAGTCAGAGTTTACTCAATTTTTAATATTTTATAATGTGTGCGCATCTGCTAACAAACTACCCAGTTCTTACCCCACTGAACAGTAAAGGTTGGATATGTGTCCACTCTACTGCATACATTTTGTAAACTGACAGTACTACAGATGGCACAGCCACTCAATTCGATTCCCATTTCATTACCTCAATAACCTCACTTCTAAACAGCACTGCTAGGTCTCCTCTTTCTGTACCCACTCCCTCTATCCAAACCTCTACCTTTTTTAAGTTTGAACCTATCCAAACTAGCTATATACTACATCTACTATCTAAAGTAAAACCTAGTACTCCTGACGCTGATCAGCTACCTGGAGACTTCTAAAACTAGCCACCACATCCATTGCTTACCCTATATCTATTCTAATCAACCATTCTATCTCTGAACAGTTCATACCTCTCCCTTGGAAAATATCCCATGTCATACCCCTTCATAAAGGAGGCCCCTTAACAGACATATCCAACTACAGACCTATAGCCATTCTCTCACCTCTAGTCAAAATCTTAGAAAAGTGTATTCACAAACAAATATTAGACTACTTCCTGAAGAAGAACCTTTTATCTGATACACAACATGGCTTTTGACCCAATCATAGTACTAATACAGTCCTCATAAGTTTTATCAGTTCAATTAATTACCTCAAAAACAACAACCAACTTGTCTCTGCCACCTTCCTCAATATGTCAAAAGGCTTTGACACTGAATCTCATCAAATCCTTCTAAATAAACTGGCCTCCTACGATTTCTGCTCGGAAGCCCTAAAATGGTTTCATAGCTACCTCTCTAATCGAAAACAGGCCACCTTATGGGATAATAAACTCGGACACCAGCTTCTTGTCTCTGTAGGAGTGCAACAAGGATCGATCTTGGGACCACTGATTTTTACTATTTTTATTAAAGACCTAAGCTCCACTGCTAACCCTGCCAAAATCATGCAATACGCAAATGATGCCTCCCTCATCTGGTCTGCTGCCACTATGAATGTACTTCAAATAAAAACCCAGACTGCCCTCAATAATACTGAAAAATACTTAGCAGTCCGTCAACTTACACTAAACCCCAAAAAACACAGCTTATGGCGTTTTCAAATTCTTCCACACTAAATAATCATCCACACCTCTCTATCTTTTCTTCCAATGGCACTAAAATAGAACCTGTTGAACAAACAAAACTTCTCGGGGTCACTACTGACAATGCATTATGATTCGACAAACATATAGCACAATTAAAAAAGTTCATGTAAAACTTGGTACTCTCTATAGGGCCAGACCCTCTCTTACCATCCAAGCCAGACTTGCAACAGCAAGAACCCACCTCTTACCTTCACTACTTTACTGTTCTCAAATATTCAGCAACCTTCGCAAAACAGAACTGAATAACCTTGAATCCTGCTATAACAAGATAGCCAAATTTGCCTGCAACCAGCCTCATAAATCATATAATTGTATTGCCTTCCACCACCTGAATGGGTTAGAAGTCCCAAACTTACTTATTTTAAATCAAGTATTAATCGCCCATACAGTCATCTATAAATCTGATAGCTGCCCAGCTCTATTTGATCTTGTTCAACCCTATACTAACCTAAGGTCTCTTAGGTCTGCTGATAAAGTGTTGCTCAAAGTTAACAAAACTCATAACTCTCATGGAGACTCCTTATACCGTCATAAAATTGTTAAATACAAACAGGCCCTAAAACAATACGTCTCTACTCATTGGATATGCTCCTGTTCTCCCCCCAGACCAGCCTCTTCTCACCCTCCTCATTTCTGTCTCTCTTTTTGGCTCTCACATAGCCTCGTGTCTTCCAGTGGTTATAATACTTCCTCCTTCATTTCATCATTTTATATATATATATATATATATATATATATATATATATATATATATAAATAAATAATACTGTTTTTGTTCTGAATTAATTGATATAATGATGTTCTGTTTACTTACGCTGATTGTTAACAATGTGTCATTTGTTCTTCCTCAGACATTGTATATCGTAGCTTATATTTAATTATGTTACTTCTCTGGAGCTTTTCTCACCGGGTCTCCACTGAAAACGGGCTATTTGCTCAGTCGGACATTACCCGGTAAACAAATGTAAGTACATTTTATTTCTGGAATCTGTTATACCTACATTGTAAGTTAAAAAAAAAGCATATTTACTGAACAGAATCTTCACTGGTGTCAAACAGGGTTAGGAATTTTTCAGTCTCAAATTTCTTAAGAAATTAAAGAAATTAAGAGTTTACTATCGGCTTTAATAAAATACCATATTACAAGTATATGTAAAATTCAGCATTTAATACCTACTGATAATTTTATCAATATCCTAAGGAAAGTTTTTAATGCCTTAAATTGCAAGACAAGTTTAAAAGAGAATTTCAAGCTTGGAAGGAAGATTGTTAATGATTTTAATCACTTTCACAAACAGGTACTGATACTGGTATTGCTTATATTTATTCAGTCGATATATAGGTTCATAGGTTGGTACTAGGCTATCAGCCCTAGGGCCTATACAAGCCTAGCCATAACAATTCCCTGGCTATTTCTTCCCACACTATTTACTTCCCTTATATAACTTTTGTATCTGACATTGTCATTTTCAATCATTCATTCCTCATCTCATGGGACAGAGTCCCCAGCTAGATGAACCTTGGGTGGGCCTCACAGAAGGATATTCTAGAGTACAGCGGAACCAAATCCTGCCCTATTTCTGGATAGTATCTTTAACATTTTTAATGAGCATTAAAGATATGAGCACCGGACCAAGTGGCAGCTGCAAATATTATCTATGGTTGCTCTTGACCCAAAAGCAGATGAAGTGGCTATGGACCTCATGGAATGTGCTTTAGGGTGGTGGGCTTTGGTAAAGATAGACCTCTTTCTTTATAAACAAACGCTATGCAATTAGTCAAACATTTAGCTAGGATCAGTTTGGACACTGATTTACCCAATTTATTCTAGGAGAAGGATACAAATAATTGATCAGTTTTCCTAAAATCTTGGGTTCTGCACAGATAAACTCAAAGCTGCCTGTGTATATCCAAAAAATGAAGCCTTTGTTTGAGAATTTAGGAAAAAACACAGGTAAACTGATGACCTGATTTATGTTGGATTCAGACGGCACCTTAGGAAGAAAATATGGGTTAGGACATAATGAAACCCAATCCTTGTGGAAGTTCAAGTATGTAGATCTTGC
Organism: Protopterus annectens; assembly: GCF_019279795.1. Classification (NCBI taxonomy): domain Eukaryota; kingdom Metazoa; phylum Chordata; order Ceratodontiformes; family Protopteridae; genus Protopterus; species Protopterus annectens. The sequence continues at coordinate 39,522,465 of NC_056741.1, forward strand.
GGAGAGGGCATGGAATTCAGAAAGTTGTCTATCAGAAGTGATAGCGACCAGAAAAACTGTTTTCCAGGACAAGAGCTTATGGTCAGTCTTAGCTGAAGGCTCAAGTGGAGGATGGGTTAGAGCTTGCAACAGAGAAGTCAAATCCCAAGGAGGTGGGTAGGATCTTTAATTGGTGGCCTGAGTAAAAAGGTACCCTTAATAAAGGCCTTGCACAACTTCAAAGAAGCCAAAGAGGAATGATTCCCACCTGAGTGAAAATTAGTAATGGCTGATAATTCAACTTTAATAATAGTATAACTCACTCTGTTGTGAAAAATGGAAGCTAGAAATATGAAAACTGCTGAGACTGGAGTGGAGAAAGGGTCCAAGTCTCTCTGATGTGCCCAAACTGAAAATCTTTTCCATTAACTTTTGTAAATTTTTCTAGTAGAAAGCTTTTGAAAGGATAAAAGAATATGTCCGACTGGGGAGGAAACCCTGGACTGTCTAGCCATCACTGAAACTGGAGAAACATGCAGACAGCCTGAGACCATTGATATATGGGTGTTTCATCTCTGCCAGGTGAGATAAAAGGTCTGGACTTGGGTCCAATATCTGACCTGGATACAGAAGATGAGGTCACAGGAAGAGGAAGCAAACATGACAAGGCCAAAAAGGAGCAATGAGGATGACTGTGCTCTTCAACCAGGATGCTTTCTATAGAAATTAGGTGATTACAAGTAATGTTGGGCAGGCAAGAGGGAGGCAAGATGACCAATCATGAGCTAGAGATTCTCTCTGTGACGCCCCTTTGGAGGGACCAGGGCAAAGAACCTGCTGCACTTGTTGTTGAGGCAAAAAGATCACAGTATGGCTGGCCCCATCAATTGAAGATCCTTTGCACCTCTGTTTGATTGAGAGACCACTCGTGACATCAAAATGAATCTGCTTAGTTTGTCTGCAAGCATTGTGGTTTTCCCCAGTATGTGCATTGCCATAGGAAAGTGATCATAAAAGATCACCCTTTGCCACACTCTTATTGCTTCTTGACACAAAGTGCAAGATCTGGTGCCCTCCAGTTTGTTGCTGTACCAGACTACTGGCATGTTGTCTGTTTGAATCGCAATCATCTCTGAGGGGAAAACATCTTGAAAAGCCTGCAGTGCTAGTAGGACTGCTCTAATTTCCAAGGCATTGGTGTGCAAGTTGGCCTCCTCTAGAGACCATGTACATTGGACTGTCTTTTCCAAGAAATGTCCATTCCACCCAATCTGGGAGGCATCCATGGTGACTGTGGCTATAGACTGAGGGAGAACAAATGGATGACCTTGACAATTTTTTTCTGATTGAATCCACCAAATAACATATTCCTTGCAACTTTTGTAGATCTTGACTCCAGTGCTCAATGGATGCTGAAGAATAGACCACGGCAGAGAAAGAGTCCACGGCTGGGCCTGCATAAGAAATCTGGCTAATGGAACTTAGAGTTATTGCTGTTGCATTGACCCTACAGACTAACACTAGCCCTACTGCAGGATAAGAGTGGGAGATCACTTCCATGACCTGTAGTCTGAGGGTATGAATTCTTGTTAGAGGTAGCAAAGCTATCTGGCTGATCATGTCTAGATGAACACCTATAAACTCTGGTGTCTATGTAGGTGTAAGTTGTGATTTGGTGTAGTTGACTGTGATGCCCAGGTGATGACACAACTGGAACAAGTAATCACTTCTATAAGTAGATGCCTGGGTGGGACAGTCAGGAGCCGATCATCTAGGTATGGAAACACACGGAATCCCAGCAGTCTCAGGTGAGCTAATACTGCCACCATGCATTTGGTGTACACTCTGGGGGGCTACAGTGAGGCCAAAGGGCAATGCTTTAAACTGGCAGTGACTGTCACCCATATGGAAGTGCAGATGTCTTCTGGAGTGCCTGTTCATTTTGATAAGAAAGTATGCATCATGAAGATCTATCAAGCACATCCAATCATCCTTTCACATCCAATCATCCTTTCACAGTACAGGCGAAATGGATGAAGCATGACCAACAGAAACTTTGAATATATAACATATTGGTTTTGTTTGCTGAGATCCAGTATTGGTCACCAGTCCCCTGCCTTTTTTGGTACTAAAAAGAATCTTGAGTAAGTTCCATATCTTTGCTGATCTGGGGATACTTTTTGGATGACTCTTTTTCCTAGCAGCTTTACTATTTTCAAGGCTGCTGCTTCTCTATGATTGAGTAGTACATCAGGGATCTTTTTTCTATTTTTGTTGGAAGAATTTGGAAACATAGTATGAAAAAAACAGGGGATATGATCTTCTGCACCCAAGTGTCTTTTGTGATAGAAGTTTAGGCTTCTAATTGTAGAGATAAGCACCCCCCCAACTGCCTCCAGAGTAGAGCTGTCAGGTAATCTTTCAGGAACACTGGTACGGCTTATCAGAGAAGGTATCTCTGAAGCCCTGGTTCTGCAGACCACCCATGTGTGAGGGCAGAATCTTCCATTAGATGTCCCCCTCTCCCCAGGAAGAACTGTCTCCTCATGAGTCCTTGAAAGGCCCTTGAGACTTGAGAAATCACATCTTTTTACCACCTCACTGATTGTGAAAGAAGGAACTCTGTGGGGTAGAAAAATGGATCCCACCGGCAGACAGGGTCTTTCCATGTTGCTCACTTCTGGAGAGTGTTTCCTTAACTTTGGGGCTGAATAATGATGATCCATCACATGGAGCATTTATGAAAAAAGACTTGAAGGGCTCCACAAAATCACACAGGTGCATCCAAGAGTACTTTTTGACTGCAATGCCTGAATCCACAGTCCTAGAAATACCCTTGGCTACATGAGAGGTTAGCCTCATGCACACATTGGAAATAGACTGAAGGGTGCCCAGTTGTAAAGAAAATGTTTTCTGATCCTCCACAGACATGGACCATGAAAGAGATTTGGAAAGCTCCTTGGTCAAATCCCTTTGTAACCTGGTGAAGTGTGCCAAATTATTCAGTGACTGAAGAGCAAAGACCAAAGCATAAATGTCCTTGCCAAATATGTCCAAGGCCCTGGACTCCATATTAGGAGGATGGACAGATGAGCACTGTCCTGTAAGCTCTCTCTTCATGGCTGCTGCCACCACCATGCCATCTATTAAGACTCCCTTCCCCCAGTGGACCCTATCTTTAGGTGGAGCTAAAAACTTATCTGGCCTTTTAAGGATGATTTCCACAGTATCTAGTTTCTTCCATGCTCAGCATGAGATAAAGTCTATCAACTAATCAGCCGGAGAGACCACCAAAGACGTAGCCAGTCTGGTCCAGAATGCCTCCAGAAACATCAAGTTCTTCCTGGGAAGGGGTTTCAGAAGACCATCCACCTCTCTGTTTAAGAAGTTACAGTATCTCTCCAAAGGAGACATTATCGAGTGGAGATCTGAGTGGAATCTAGGTGTCTCCTTTTGCATGTCATTTTCCTAGGGACTTCATCAGTGGGATGGTCTGGTGAAGTATCAGAAGTGGGTGGGGAGTCCTAAATGAGGACTGTCTGAAGGCTTGTATGGGGTGACTGTCCCAGTGGAATAGACATGAGAGCCTCAGAGCTTAAATTCAATGGAGGAAGAAGGACTGTAATCGAAGAAGGTGTGGATGTCCTCTCTTTGGGTATAGAGAAAGCCCAGTCCAGGAGAAACAACAGTCAGTCATACTAGTGCCAAAGCTGCCTGCACCAAACTCTGAATCCCCATAGACCCCTGCCTCAAGGAGGGAGTCGGAGCTGACTTGTCTAATGCTGAGGCACTGAGAGGCAAGGACAGCTCCAACAGCTTCAGAGTTAATCCCACCCCCGTCCCACCCATAGGAGCTGGCACCAACCCTTTGGCTCCAAGAGTCATCATGCTCAAAAGACATCAGAGCCAGGTGACTCAGGAGCATAGTCAGAGTGAAAAAATGACCCATCTTTTCATCTGGCAAGGACATATTCAAAAATCTCAGATCCAAGAGCTCTGAAACAATTGGTTTGATATGAGAAGGAGATATAACATGAGACTATGAATATGGCAGGCTCAGGGGATCGATGGGAGGTAGAGATGGAATTACCCCCATCTGGATCTGAGCCCTGAGAAACTTTCTCAGCATTTTATCAACCTCAGCCTCAAATAAACTCCTGGAGGACCTAAGGGATGAACTAGTGGAAGGTGGTCTGGAGGGTTTCCTCTTTGCCTCTTACAAAACAGGGGAATGGAGTCAAGGAGATATTGGCTCCTAGGAGAAACATGGAGATGGAATCCAAGAAGATTCAGTGCTTCAAGCTGTAGGTTCCGAGGTTGATGAAACTAGACGAGAACAGTCAGGGGACCATTTCCTGGATTCTTCTTCTTTTGGAACCTAGTCATGTCTCCTTTTATCAGGTTATTCGGAGGGGGTTTGAGCCCAAGTGATAAAGAAGCAGAAGAAGAAGGTAGTAAGCCTTTTAGCACTAATTTGTCTCTCCTGTCTCTCAGTGCATGGGAGTTGAATCCCAGACAAATGGAGCAATCAACTTCAAGATGGGCAGCACCTAAATAATAAACACTTTCCTTGTGGGCATCAGAGTTATGAATTCTATGCCCACAGGAAGTGGATTTCTTAAAGCCTACTTATCAGCCATATCAAAAATTAAGTAGAGCAAAATAGAAAGATGCCTTTTTTAGCAGTCAACAACAGAGAAAAAATACCAACAATGGTGTTTGAGAGGTACTCTACAGAGATAAGAAAAAGGTAAATAGAGTACCAGCAATGGTATTAAAAGAATACCCTCATATTCAAAAATCTGTCATAAAGGCAAACGGAGGAAGAGGAAAAAGGATATCACAAATAAACAACTTGCAAATAGAGATAAAGATTCCTATTTAACCTTCTAGCTCGAGAGCAGAAAATCCAATTCTGAACAATATGGAGGCAAAGGAGATCTGAGGTATGCCAGGATGGTGGGGCATTATGGGTAAAGGGAGGAGCTCGAGAACTACATCTGTGAGTCTAGTAAAAGCAGCTGAGCTGGATCTGAGGTCGGATCCAAGACCCATCAGTTGAGGAACGAATGAAAATGATAATGCCAGATACACTGTTAAGTCACAGGTAGGCAAAGGTATACGCAAACACCTCCATTCCTGTGTAAGAGGGCACCAAAACTAATACACAAACACCTCCATTCCTGAGCAAGAGGGTACCAAAACTAATACACAAACACCTCCATTCCTGAGCAACAGGGCACCAAAGCTAATACACAAACACCTCCATTCTTGAGCAAGAGGGCACCAAAACTAATACATAAACACCTCCATTCCTGAGCAAGAGGGCACCAAAACTAGTACACAAACACCTCCATTCCTGAGAAAGAGGGCATCAAAACTAATACACAAACACCTCCATTCCTGAGCAACAGGGCACCAAAGCTAATACACAAACACCTCCATTCCTGAGCAAGAGGGCACAAAAACTAATACACAAACACCTCCATTCCTGAGCAAGAGGGCACCAAAACTAATACACAAACACCTCCATTCCTGAGAAAGAGGGCACCAAAACTAATACACAAACACCTCCATTCCTGAGCAAGAGGGCACCAAAACTAATACACAAACACCTCCATTCCTGAGCAAGAGGGCACCAAAACTAATACACAAACACCTCCATTCCTGAGCAAGAGGGCACCAAAACTAATACACAAACACCTCCATTCTTGAGCAAGAGGGCAACAAACTAATACACAAACACCTCCATTCCTGAGCAAGAGGGCACCAAAACTAATACACAAACACCTCCATTCCTGAGCAAGAGGGCACCAAAACTAATCCACAAACACCTCCATTCCTGAGCAAGGGGGCACCAAAACTAATACACAAACACCTCCATTCCTGGGCAAGAGGGCACCAAAACTAATACACAAATACCTCCATTCCTGAGCAAGAGGGCACCAAAACTAATACACAAACACCTCCATTCCTCAGCAAGAGGGCACCAAAACTAATACACAAACACCTCCATTCCTGAGCAAGGGGGCACCAAAACTAATCTCATTTTGACAGGCAGGGGCAATGATCTCTTTTCCAAAACCACAGATCAGCTTATGTGCGACAATACATGATTTGCAGTCATGCTGCTGATACCAAATAATATGCTAGGAGCAACTGGTCTTAACACATAAGGTAAATACCCACTGCCACCTCCAGTAATAACAAACACCTGCCACATCCAAATATACTTCAGACTGTACCACTACAGATCAGAGTTATAAACAGTGAATCTTCATGATTTCACCCACCTCAGAGTTGCACTAAATGCCAGCCCCATGCAAACTGTTATTTTGCAAAACTTTATTTTTATGATTTTTCCCTGTTCTCCTTGCAATGAAAGTTTAGTGTTTTTCAATAAGCGTGTTTCAGATTTAGACTTTCTGATACCCAACTTCTTCCTTTGAAGAAGCCTTTTGCAGAGAAGGTCCAGTACATTTTGACATCAGTTGCACAGGTTCAGGTTTCCTAATACTAGCTTGCTCTTTCCCAGAGCCTTTTTTGAACTTTGTAAGGCAGGGAGTATTGCCTGGGTCTCCTCCTGCTACTTTTCCCACATACGTTTCTCCATGCCTGGCTATGTCTAAATGCAGCTACTTAAAGTACTGTATCATCAAAGTCATTACCTATCAGAAAAGAGTTCTACTTATCCAACTAAGCATCCAAATCATAATCAATTCTCCTTAAATTAGGAACAGCTAACAAATTCTGTCAACCATGTTATACGATGGTAGCAAACTACACTGCATGCTACTAGTACATAATAAACAGTGCTGCATAGGACTTAGGAATACAATTCAATGAAAAGATGTGGACAAGCTGATCTGTAGTGTACATTGTACCTGCAATGCTGTTACAGAGTCTTCATGAGCTCTAACGGACAGCAGGCACTCACCAGTTGCTGGGTTCCATACTTCAATTTTATCCCTAGCTATTAAAGAGAAAATAAAATTAATGAAGGCATTCCAGAATGAGATAATATAATTTGTCATCAGAAACAGATTTTGTGCCAAGCACTGAGTTATTCCAGATAGTTTTCTGAGTAGTTTGCCTGCAGCCTTTGGGTAATTTTCATTAAATTTCCTTTACTTGTTTCATTCTTCACTCTTTTTCTTACATTCTGTAAAAATTCTATACTGTTTCCAGGTCCAGCACTTTTAATGCATTTTTAAAGTTCTTCTGTAGTTTCTGGGTCCAACACCTCCCCTGGTGTTCTTTCTGACAGCCTTGGAGTGCAGCAGTCATACAGTGCTCATGGGGTCATTTTTAGGTCCTACTTCCTTTAACAACCTCCCCTACCTAGTTCACTGGAAGTGTGCATTTCCAATAAGGGATAATCTGCCTGTCTGGATAATTTTGTACCTTTGCAATCTTCTCTCACCCTCCCTCCAGCAGCAGTCTGCAGAAGTGAAGCTGCATCTTTCTCCATCATTGGCTTACTACTCATTCAGAAATAAAGCACCTCCTCACATCCATGTTCCTTCCCTTCCTCTATCACATGACACCTTCCTCTAATTATTTCCCTTACTTTGCAAATGCTTCACTTTAGCATATGTTCTCAGTTTGTGGCCCTTCCTCCACCTGCACTGCACAATGGACTATCCCCTAAATCACTCGCACTTCCTTATAGTGGCTCCTCCTGCACCTACACTGCACAATGGACTATCCCCTACATCACTCACACTTCCTTATAGTGGCCCCTCTTGCACCTGCACTGCACAATGGACTATCCCCTACATCACTCACACTTCCTTGTAGTGGCCCCCTCCTGCACCTGCACCTGCACTGCACAATGGACTATCCCCTACATCACTCACACTTCCTTATAGTGGCCCCTCTTGCACCTGCACTGCACAATGGACTATCCCCTACATCACTCACATTTCCTTATAGTGGCCCCTCCTGCACTTGCACTGCACAGTGGACTACCCCCCAAATCACTCACACTTCCTTATAGTGGCCCCTCCTGCACCTGCAATGCACAATGGACTATCTCCTAAATCACTCACACTTCCTTATATTGGCCCCTCCTGCACCTGCACTGCACAATGGACTCTCCCCTAAATCACTCACACTTCATTAATGTGGTCCCTCCTGCACCTGCACTGCACAATGGACTATCCCCTAAATCACTCACACTTCCTTATAGAGGCCCCTCCTGCACGTAAAATGCACAATGGACTTTCCCCTACATCACAGCACTTCCTTAAAGTGGCCCCTCCTGCACACTTACTACAAGAAGGCTTCTCATCTCCTTCTGCTAGAAAGCAATGCTGGTTTCCTTACTGTTGCCCCTCCTGCAGATGTTCTGCAGGGTAGATAAAGGTGCGATCAGGTTTCCCACAAAAGCATTTAGTTGCAAACTCACTACCACATCAACTTCCCCGGTATCACTATCCTATCTTTGTTAATGTAGGGCTTGCAGAGGCTAATACAGTACCACAGGAACAATGGGGTGGGGTCACCAGTTAACAATATACTGAAATCTCTAGCCATGCAACCAGCTATCTCACTCAACCTACCAACTGCCTTACAGTTCTGAAACCTTATGAGCCCATCCAAAGCACATTTTCTAGTTTGTATCATGCTATCTAGCATTAGGGTAATATATGGCAGACAATAAATGTTGTAAATTGGTATTGTCATATTAATACATTATAAGATTTAATCACTTAAGAGTATCCACATAACCTCATTCTGTAACCTTAACAAAAAGTAACTGTTTGCCTGTTTTACACACAGCAATCTTACTTTTAAACTCCCTCACCTTCATATTATTAAATCACACTTACTGCCTTCCCCACTTACAAATAAACTATAAATAAGAACCATCTGTTTTCATCTTAGAAATATAGATCTTTATATTGAGACACATTTACCAACAATTTAGCAGAAAAAAAGTTGCTAAAATAGCCCCTGCAGCATGGAACAAGCTGCCAGACAAAATCATCAAAGATGCTACAGTTCTAATAAACTTTAAGAGGCAATTAATAGAGCATCTATCAAAAGCAAATGTGTTGGAAATCATCTCCACCACCCACCGTTGAAGAGTTTCTTTTATTATTGGAAGAATCAGCTTTCACAGAAATAAAAGTCAAAGAAACAAGAATTTACCCCAGGAAATGGACTGATAATCCTTGGATTCAAGTTCTTGGTTTAACAGAAACTCTTAAAACAATTTATTCTCTATAATTTTGACTGAATGTTGTTTAAATATTTTGAATGTATATTGGTAAATGAACAGTTTTATTATTTCTTTCTTGTGAAATATTTCTCATATTAGGCCAAATGTAAATATTGTATATAGTTATCTACTCAAAACTTACATTAGAATGTATGTAATATTTTCATGTGTTTAAATTTAATAAAAATATTTGAAAAAAAAAATGTCTGTTCTGGTAAGCATGTCTAATATGTGTAAGAACCAGCTATGCTGATCTGAACCTTTCCAGTCACTTAAACTCTGTATGACAACATATATAACTTTGTAAATATGTATATATTTTTAATTGTGTCAATGACTTAGATAACAGAAATATTTAGTACTGTTTAGGCAAATTTTATCATGGTCAATATTTACAGCCAGGATTATTCAGTATGCTTTTCTGTAATATCATTTTAACTATATATAGTTGCTATTATCACTATAACTATTTGAGTTTGTTTGTTTGTGTCTTTCGGCTTTTCCAGGTTAGGGGTCGCCACAGCGGAACTCCGGTCTGCTAATGATTGGTAGTTGATTTTTACGTGCCGAGTTACCAGCTCTGACGCACAACCTTCAATGAAGGTATGCCCATTCACGCATGTCTCCACGCAGGTGGGGTTTGGTGCTGCTTTTGGTGAGTGCTTTAGAGATTGCTGAGTATAGGCATTGTTGTTTATTGGCTTAGGAAATCTTTGAGGTTTGGACGACTGTTTTTTAGTGCTTCAGCAAAGTTGGCCTATGTGTGTGGTGGACACTATGTTTTGTGGATGTTTTGTGTGCGTTCTTGACATCCTTTTTTGTGTGTGAGATTTTTGCTTCCAGTGAAATTGCTTATGTGCATCTCTGCCACACTGTATTCATTTCTTCAAGGATTAAATGAATATTAAGTGAACATAAGACAACTGCTGCTTTGTCTCAGGATGCCCATATGTACCAAGCTTACTACAGAGATATCTGGAAATTGTATATCTATTTTGTTTGGACCTGTATTTGGTAGGCTACTATAGGCCATGGACTGAGTCATATTGAGATCTCCTTGTTTGATTTCTGAGGTTTGGCAGCAGAATAAGTTAGACTGTGCTAATATTTAACAGTAGTGCTGTTTAAAGTGTAAAGTAACTGCTCTAAGCTTATCTCCATGCAGTGGCTTTGTTTTAGCCAACCTTAGTGACAGTTTTCAGTTTTAAAGCAAGTTTTATAGATAAAATATTCTTTTTGGGCGCTTGTGTCTGTACAGGGCACTACTAACCTCTTGATGTAATAATATCAAGAAAGATTGCTTGCAAGTATAATGCTACAACAAAACAACTTAAACTACTTTGACAAAGCAATTTCAAGTATTAGGGACCTTTAGAAAGATTTAAAGGCAAAATCAACAACTAAAGCAAAATAAAATCAGTAGCACTCTAAACAGTTAACTGAAGTGTAAAACAATAAAATAAATCTCTTATCTGGCAAGAATGGAGCAGGATGAACTCAGGACCCTCTCAGAGTTTGGTGAGGGTACCAAACATGTTAGCTCTGGGAAAATGAGCAGAAGGCAATTTGTAGTAAGGGAGGTTTACTCATGTGTAATACTGGTTTGCTGGATGGTCACTTAGTATTATGGATATATTGAAAATAATGGATGGAAAAGTACTTAAATAGGTTACACAACAGATAATAGTAATGAAGGTGGGGAAGGAGGGACTTTAGAAGTCAGATCACCATAAGTGGCCTTTTAGAACTACGACAAAAGAAGGGTGAGAGGTTTGGAAAAAATTTCAAACTGGATCTCTAGTCTTGTGGTTAGAATTTCAGAAACATTATCTTATTGTCTGAGTGGGAGCTGGGGCAGATTCAATGAATGGGAAACAATCAGTAGCTAGACAAACAGAAAAGCACTGGAGTGCAACTTTAAGCAGGTATATACAGCTATAAAAGTACTAAATGCAAATCTTGTGTCAGAATTAACAATACTACCACTACTGTAATCCCACCACAGACTAAGGCACCAAACTGTGCAGACATTTCCAAGTAACACTGTAATAAATGATTAAACTAGGCTCAAATCTGGCAAGTAAATTAGATTCCAGCCACAACTGTGAAAGAAGCTACAGGACTGATTGTGGCCCCAAACTGAGTTCAAATACAAAAAGCGACCTTTTACATGTAATTCTACTTATGGAAATAGAAGTGTGGTATAATGTATAAGCAAAGAAAATCTTGCAGTAATAAACAATCTTCCCAAAACTGTAAATGAGGCTACAGGACTAAGGTACCAGAATAAACTAAAAATGCAAACAGGTAACTTTTTTTTTGCTAAAACATGGACAAGATACAGAGAAGTACAAAAAGTATTACAAAACAAGTCACTAAAAGTGCACCTTAAAATATTTAAGCAGAATTTAAATAAAGGCTTTCTTCATCCCATTTGATGAAAAGTTGAATCTAACATCTCTCATAAGTCTTGAACATAAGACCTGGGTGGATGTAGCACTGGGCTAATTATAGCAGACTTGTTTTATGAAGGATAATGCCAAAGTACAAACAAAAGATGATGGACTTCAGTAATTGGCTTAATTTATGGTGTCTTTCTAGGGGGATTTAGTATTTGTCAGCATGGAAGAACATGGTTAAAACCATATTGCTCAGCAAAGGCTTGCGAATATTTGCTATAACTTCATCCACCTTTAGAGCCTTTTTTAGATAATACTAAATTGACAAAGCTACAAACATAGCAAATAAAACTCAAAGAAACATAAAGATGTTACTGCTCAATCCTAGGACACTAAAAAAGAACCTCCACACCCTACAAACTCTTCTCACTCTGAAGAATATAAGCATTGATACAGTTAACAAGAAATGGCTTAAATCTACAGAAAGTACTTCTGCAGTGAAAGGCTTCAGCGCCTTCCATGCATTTAGAACATCAGCTGCACTGACAGGGACAAAAGTTAGAGGAGCCTCAGTCTGTATTAGAAACAGCATAACTCTATGTTGGGTAAACTGGATGATGCCCTGGAATTTACCCCTTGTGCAAATCACCATTGACAAAGTCCCATACCATATCCTGGCAAGATATAGGTCAACCTCTATGTAGCTAGAATCCCACAGCTCATACCTAGACCTACTGGAGGCACTCACCATTAAACCAAATACCCTATTCATGGGAAGCTTACAAGGCCCTGGCTGTTGTTAGTCTAGTATGTACCTATGAACCTAAACCTGCTGCTGCATTTAACAAATATTTGTACATCGTTGTATTATTATTATTATTATTAGGTAGACCCACAATCCTTTTTCAGCAGTGACCTGGGAGCAACAGTTTGCTAACTGACTTGCTTAGAATCACACAGTAGGCAAACAATGGCCGAGAAAATCAAACCCTGTACCACAGGAACTATAGCTTAATCAAACCCTGTACCACAGGAACTATAGCTTAATCAAACCCTGTACCACAGGAACTATAGCTTAATCAATCCCTGTACCACAGGAACTATAGCTTAATCAAACCCTGTACCACAGGAACTATAGCTTAATCAAACCCTGTACCACAGGAACTATAGCTTAATCAAACCCTGTACCACAGGAACTATAGCTTAATCAAACCCTGTACCACAGGAACTATAGCTTAATCAAACCCTGTACCACAGGAACTATAGCTTAATCAAACCCTGTACCACAGGAACTATAGCTTAATCAAACCCTGTACCACAGGAACTATAGCTTAATCAAACCCTGTACCACAGGAACTATAGCTTAATCAAACCCTGTACCACAGGAACTATAGCTTAATCAAACCCTGTACCACAGGAACTATAGCTTAATCAAACCTTGTACCACAGGAACTATAGCTTAATCAAACCCTGTACCACAGGAACTATAGCTTAATCGAACCCTGTACCACAGGAACTATAGCTTAATCAAACCCTGTACCACAGGAACTATAGCTTAATCAAACCCTGTACCACAGGAACTATAGCTTAATCAAACCCTGTACCACAGGAACTATAGCTTGCAACCATGTGAACCAACCACCAGTCCCTTCCTTTATGAATTTAAGTCTTGTCATTCCTGTTGCCTGCGTTTCACTGTTCAAGTTATACTTCGCCACTGGCCTAGCCCTTCTCATAAAACAGTCCTTTGACCATTGCAGTTACCTAGTTAAATTGTAAACTAATAAATACATAAAATAATCTAAAGTACTATGTATCACTAGAGCTTTTCTTCCCAGATCCTCACTAAAAAGGGTATGTCCTGCTGGAACAAATGTAAATACATAAACAATTAAAAGTGACTTACAGGACTCTTCCTCCACTATATTTCATTCCTATCTCCTGTGTGTCTGCATACCTGATATTCAGCCATGATTGCTATCCATTTCACAAATTACCATATTTGTCCAAGGTTGAAACATATTCCTACCATTCCTCTCTCATGCCTGCTTTGTTATGGAATTTTACACAGTCAACAAAAATGAACACTTCCCTTCTCCACTATTCATAATATATGATGTATGAGGTCAGTGAAGGGCATCAGTCATGGTCTGTGGTAGGGAATGAGGTCAGACAAATGCGCAGCACAGAAGGCAACCACTCACGTACCAGAGAACACAATCAGTCATGTGGGAGGATAGTGAGATAATCAGTCTTGTGGGAGGGCAATGAAATAACTATGGTCACTCATGTGACCACAATACAGATGATGATGTGTGAGGGTAGTAGATGTCAGTCATGTCTGTCACATTTGACAGAGGATATTCATGTGGAGACAGAGTAATGTGTCGCAGTAATGAGTCTAGAGAACTCATCGGTGAAGTCTGAGGACAGTGGCTGCAGTCATTTATATGATGACAATGGTGCTGCTTAGCTATATGTGAAGGCAGCAAAGGTAGTCGGGGACATGTAAATATAGTGATAGCAGAACGTTACAAGTGATGGCAGCAAAGGTAAATAGTGATGTGTGGGGATATAATGGTAACCAATAATGTGTCAGGACATAGACTGAGAAACCAGTAACTGGTGAGCGCCTGCAAGGACAGTGATGATGGTTAGGCATGCATGAGGGCAGTAATGGTGGTCAGTTATCTGTGAATGCAGCAAAGTCAGTCAGTGATAAGTGATGGGCCTGACAAAGGTTGGTAATGAGTAAGGATAGTAGTCATCCATGTATGGAGTGTCATGTCATGACAATGGAGGTCATGTGACGAATGTGAACGTCGTCATTGATGCATCAGGACAGTGATGATGACCTGACATGTGTAAGGCAGTAATGGATGGTCTGTAACTTTTGAAGACAGAAAGTGTAGTCAGTCATATGTGAGGGCAGTGACAGTGGTTATTCATGTGTCATGATAATCATAGAGGACATCTGCATGAAGGCAGTGAAGGTGGTCAGTCATGTGTGAGGGCAGTAGCAATGCTCAGTCATGGGTCAGGGCAGTGACAGGGAGCATCTACACAAAGGCAGTGAAGATGGTCAATGATGTGTGAGGGTAGTGACAGTGTTCAGTCATATGCCAGGACTATGAAAGGAGACGTTTGCATGAAGGCAGTGAATGTGGAGAGTCATGTATCAGGACAATGATAGCAAATATTTGTCCGAAGGCATTGAAGGTGGTCAGTGATATTTGAAGACACTGACTGTGGTCAGTTGTGTCAGAACAATGAGATAAGACATCTCCTTGAAGCTAGTGAAGGTGGTCAGTAATGTTTGATGCAGCGACGGTGGTCAATCGTGTCAGGACAATGACAGGGGACATCTACATGAAGGCAGTGAAGGTAATTAATGTTTGAGAGCAGTAAAGTTAGAGTCATTTGCAAAGACAGGCAGAGAAATCATTCATCATCATACAGAAATGCTGGTCAGACATATGTAATGACAGTGAGGATGATCAATCATGTGTGAAAGTACAGTTACAATGATCTACATCAGTAGAGAGATTCACAACAGCCCATGTGTTACTCTTCCCTCAGACGGGTGTTGATTATTAACAGCTACTAACTAGCAGATGTCTGTTAGCTATTCTCCACTTCACTTATTATCATATATCTGGTACCTTTTCTGCCAGACACTTATCCATGCTAGAACCCTATTTAAGTTATTTCATTTTTAAACAGTTTCCTGAGTGACACATACATTCTGTTACAGGCTTTTGCCAGTGTTCTGATACACTACATCCACTGTCCTGTTTTACCTAAGTTGCTTTGTCTCCCTGTCAAGAATAAAATCCAGTTCAATGTGGTGAACAAGCCCTAAGCTTATCCCCAAGGAATCACTGGTCTCTTGACAGAATATATTCAAGAAAGTACAAAACTATTCCTTTACAGTAATTCAGTGAACAGGCCTTGTCCTAGGCCTCTGTCGCAAACGTGCAGTGATAAATCCATATATTCATCAGCCATTACAAAGAAGAACATCACAGCCATCATAAAGAATAATATGAAGATCCTGTGGAACACAACAAACATGCTAAATGGATAAAATAAGTAAAAGAAAGAATAAAAAGTTTAAAGGTGAAAGATATAAAACAGGATGAAGTAACAGCCAAAGAGATTGAAACAAAGTTAAGAAAAGCCTCTAATTGGAAAACTCCAGGTCTAGATGCAGTACTTAACTTCCGGTTTAAAGTATAACATCTTTGCACAAAGATTTAAACATGAGTAAGAGCTATTTATATGCGCATCCCGAACAGACACCAAAGTGGCTAACAACAGGTAAAACAATGCTCTTACATAAGAGTGAACCTGCAAGCTACCCCAAAAATTATAGACTAATAACTTGCCTTCCAACGACCTATAAACTATACCTGGGAATTGATACCAACAGAGTTTATAGTAATTTAGAAGAAAACTCAATTATGTCAGTAGAACAAAAGGGCAATAAAAGAAAGTCATATGGAACAAAGGATCATTTGTTGTTAAATAAAATCATAGTGGAGAACTGTAAAAAGGGGAAGAATCTAAGAATGGCATGGATAAACACTTGTTCCAAATAGCTTTTTCTTCTCAAAAAGCTCAGCACTTGTCTTATAAGCATATCCCTTGTCTTATAAGCATTCTCTTTGCAGGTCAAGCACTCCTATATTATACAAATCTCTCACTAGCAAAACCCCCCAGGAGTGCCCACTTCCCTGCTAAGCCCACTACTTTTCTGTCTCATACCAACTCATAATTCTTTCTAGCATGTCGAAGGGTCAGATGCTGGCGTCCTCTCCTGCCCAGTTGGTGAATCTGGGAATTCTGAGACAATGTTACAATTGCCTCATGTACACGGACAACCCTCTCCTCCTCCCACGTAACACTAACACTTGTGAGAGATGCAGCTATTTAGCCAGACTGGAGGCTGAGCTCTCTCAACTCAGGACTGGCAAGACCAGGCAGGAGGAGAAGGCAACTACACACACCACAATACCAGTCTCACATAACTCAACCACACCACTGAATCAAACACATAAACACACTAAGACATACTCGGAGGCTCTGAGTAAAAATTTACCTAAACAGCAGAGGCCTCCAAAGCAGACACCCAAGCAACTGCAAACTCAATACACCACACAAACAACACATAAACAACAAAATCAGTGTGCAAAGCAGTCACTGCCCTTAAGGCCAAATACAACACCAAACATACTTGTCATAGGTGACTCCATAGTCAGACACACTGACGTCCCGCTCACCAGACTGAGTAAGGAGAAGGTCACAGTAAGCTGCCTGTCGGGCGCTAGAATCCGCCACATAACGCAAGCACTAAGGTCTCTCAACATCAGGTACAAGTACGACTCAGTCATTGTCCACGCTGGTGTCAACGACCTGAGACGTACCTCCTTGGACTACATGAAAAGAGACATTGAGGAGCTCTCTGATTATGTAGCCAGGGCAGGTATGACCCTGACCTTGAGCAGTATCCTACCTTCACCTAGAATGATGCCACAATACAGTGATAAGATGATCAGCTTTAATAATTGGCTTAAATTCTGGTGTCATTCAAAGGGGATCCAATGTCTGTCTGCCTGGGATGACATGCTGGACAAGCCACGCTGCTTCGCAAGGGACGGCTTGCACCTGTCACCCCTAGGCTTCCGGATATTGGCAAAGGCTCTTGCCACCCCATAGTGCCTTTTAGGCAAGGCTCAAATTCTAAACCTACCACCCTAGAACACAAAAAGGAAAAAACTAAGGGTAATGCTGCTCAATGCCAGAAGTCTCAATCTCAAGATGCACGCACTCGAGGCCCTTCTCAGTATGGAGAACATCGATGTCTGTGCTGTGACAGAAACCTGGTTCAAGGCTCCTGAGAGCACCCCAGCACTATCAGGTTTCACCTCATATCATGCGTTCCGGCCCCAAAATCCGGACAACACCAAGAAAGGAAGGGGGTGTCCATATTCATAAAGGACACCCACACCTCAAGGTTGGTGGCAATGCACGATGCATCGGAGACCATCCAGGTGCAATTAACCATAGGCAAGACTGCTCTGCAATTTGTAGCATGTTACAGGCCACCCTCTCAAACTCAGGAACCTCACATGGCCTTCCTGAAAACATTGGAGGGGATAAATGTATCACCAAACACCATCATACTAGGTGACTTCAACTACCCTAATATAGACTGGGAACACTACTCAAGCTCAAACACTCTAGCCCAAAGGTTCCTGGAGTTCATAAACTCAAATGCCATGGAACAACTAGTCACCATCCCCACAAGAGGAGAAAACATACTTGATCTCATCATCACGAACATGGGATCACAATGTTCAACACCGGAAGTATACCCCTCACTGGTGAGATCAGATCATAAACTAATCTCGCTGGAGGTCCTCATCCCGCCCCACCTGAAATAAAAAGACCACAGTGAAAAACTTCTCAAAAGCTGACTTCACACTTCTAAAAACTAGTGTGGTCTCCATTAAGGCCCCTGAGCCAGTGGTAAACATTACTCAAACCGCTGAATCACTTACAAATGCCTTCTACCAGCACCTACAGGACTGCATGGATCAGGCAATCCCAAACAAAACTAAGACTCTTTGTACCAAAGGCAAGCGTCCAGTCTGGTGGACCCCAGCCATAAACAAGCTCTACAACAAAAGGAGGAAGCTACTACAAGATAGAGCAAAATCCTTGAACGGTAAGACACCTTTGATCATTATAAGTAAAAAGCTAAGAGCTCTCATAAAATCATCCAAGGCAAATTTTGAGAGAAAAATCGCCAAGGACTCAAAAGACAATCATAAGGCCTTCTTTAGCTATGTTAGAAACCTAGGAGGAAACTCCCAGATATGCTCAGAATTAGTTCAAAATGATGTGAAGATTACTGAACCTACACACATTGCCAACATACTGGCTGACAGGTTCAGTGCAAACTTCTCCCCCCCCAAAAGGAGAGATATCTATACCAGAGGATTGTAGCCCCCCCAAACATCTCCAACGCCCAGGTGAGAACTGCTCTCTCCAAAGCAAAAAACACAGCATCCATGGGACCGGATGGTGTCCCCGGCTGTGTGCTCCACGAACTCAATGAGGTATTAAACCCGCAGTTAGGACAGCTGTTTAATCTTAGCCTCACCTCAGGATACGTACCCAAGGAGTGGCGCATGGTGACTGTGGTCCCACTTCACAAGGACGGTGCCTCCACCGACCCTGGAAATTACCGTCCCATTAGCTTGACAAGCCTTATCTGCAAAGCCATGGAGAGGATCATAATGGAACTCATAAATAAAGACATAGGGAACTTGCAGACTTTGGATCCAACCCAGTTTGGCTTTGTCAAAGGCAGATCATGCCTTTTAAACTTGGTTGACTTTTTCGAGACAGTCACCAAGGCCATTGATGAGGGAAAGGCAGTCCATACAGCCTACCTTGACCTGGCAAAGGCCTTCGACACAATACCCCACTCAGGTATCATCGAAAAACTCATCAGCTTGAATGTAAACCCATACATCACAAGATGGGTTGCAAACTGGCTAAGTGACAGAACCCACAGGGTCAGAGTTGCTGGAGCCATGTCAGACTCAAAGCCTGTCAAAAGTGGTGTCCCACAGGGCTCAGTCCTGGGTCCACTCTTGTTCTGCATCTACTTTTCTGAAGTACAAGCAAACGCAGGAGGGTTATGGCTGACAAAGTTTGCAGATGACTGCAAACTGGGCGCCATAGTCGAAAACACATCTGACACAGATATCCTTCAGAAGGGCCTCACAGAAACGGATAACTGGTGCCAGAGCCATGGCCTAAAGTTAAATGCCAAGAAATGCATAGTCATACCCTTCGGGAAAAACAAGGTTACCCCTAGCTACCATATAGGTGGCAATCCACTGAGCACAGAAGAAGTCATCAGGGATCTGGGGACCCAGGTTGACAGTAGCCTTTCGTTTGACACTCATGTTGCTAAAGTAGTTAGGAAAACCTTCTACATTGCCCACCTGATCATGAAGGGATTCACATCTAGATCAAGGGAGGTCATCGTCCCCTGTACTCATCACTCATTAGACCTATCATTGAGTACAATGCCCCATTCCGAATGTATCTGACCCGACACCTGCAGCAGCTGGAAAGGCCCCAAAAGTTCCTCACCAAAAGGATAAAGGGTCTCAAAAATATGTCTTATGCTGCCCGACTGAAAGAACTCCAGCTCTATTCAGTCTCATACCGCTTGCTCAGAGGTGACCTGTGCCTGACATATAAGGCCATGTCAAACCCAGATTTGATGAATATGCTTCACCTCAAAAATCTAGATCCCTCAGAACCACAAGGGCGGAGACTTAAACCTTGACATGGTTATTAATAGAACGTGCTGGAGGGACAGATTCATCACCCAGAGACTCCCTATGCTGTGGAACAAAATCCCGGTACATGTGAGGCAGAGCACCTCGCTGGCCTTGTTCAAGAGGAATCTTGACCAATGGATGGGAGATCGCAGATATACCCCAGGGATTACTTCAGTGTTACTGCTTGACAGAGGCACAGCAAAATAATAGGCATAGTTTTATTCAAACTAAAGGGGTGGCGAAAGCCAAATAACTATGGGCTAGGCTTATAAATGCCCTTGGGCAGATAGCCTAGTATGAACCTATGAACCTATGAACCTATAAAAAAGTATTTGACAGTATCCCACATTCATGGATAAAAAAGTGCGTAAAATGTATAAGATAGACCCTAAACTGACTGACTACATTACAATGACCATGAAACAGTGGCAGACCACTTTGCAATTAAGCCATGGTAAAGGACAAATTATTACCCAAGGATAAAAATTCAAAGAAGGGATATTCCAGGGTGACTCTCTGTCACCGCTGCTATTCTGCCTTGCCCTTAACCCATTTAGCTGTCTACTTAATAGCTTAGGCCACGGCTATAACTTGGCTCCTAGAAAATAACAAAAGTCTAAGACAGACTTCTCATCTTCTCTTTGTCAATGATTTAAAACTGTATAGCTCATAAGATGAGGAACTGAAAGCACAGCTGCAGGTTGCTAAAACTTTTTCAAATGATATTAGAATGTCATTCGGACTTGATAAATGTGCAAAAGCAACCGTTAAAGCAGGAAAACATCAGTTTGGGATAAGAATTGATATAAAAGAACTTGAGCAAGAGGGAGTGTATAAATATTTGGGAACTGATGAAGGATTAGCAATAAAAAATGAACAAATGCAAATAAAACTTAGTAAGGAATAATTTAGAAAACTTAAATTAATCCTGAAAGCAGAGTTGACATCTAGGAACAAAATCCAAGCTATAAACCAATTTGCTCTTCCTGTCCTAACTTAGTTTTGGAGTGATTGACTAGCCCCAAAACATGTTAGATAGAACAGATATTAAAACAAGAAGGATGCTTCATGCTCACCAAATGATCTATAAAAATCAGTGCATACCAAGATTATATATTCCCCGTTCCAAAGGAGGGATGAGCCTCCTTAAAATTGATTACATGTATAGATCAGCAATCGTGGGACTCCACATATATCTGCTGACCTCACAAGACCCAAACGTAGTGAAAGTGTTGAAACATGAGGAGAATAAATCTAAGGTGGCTTCTCTGCTTAACTTAGCAGAAGCATATCGGTGACAAACAGGAATGGAAATCAAACCAGAAGTAGATAAAAATCATGCAGCGACAGAATGTGCCAAAAAACAAAAGAAAGAATACAAGGTGAAGGACCAGATGAGAAGGCAAGAAATGTGGAAAAAGCATAAATATAGTTGCAAGTATAAAAAACTTCTGGAAAAACCTGACGTTGATCAGGATCTGAATGCAGGAATGGTTAAGGAGAGGTGAATTTAAACTAAGAGATGAAAGGTTAATATTGGCGGCCCAAGATAGCGGGCTACATACACGCTGGTTTACAAAGTCCTTTGAAGATGTGGGAAAAACAGACAAATGTAGGTTTTGCAAAACCAAACTGAAAACAGTCACACACCTCATTGCTAGTTGTGACATACTAATGGCAGAAGGACTGTATACTGAAAGGCATAGTAATGTGGCAAGACTGTTGCACTGAGGATTGTGCAAACATTATGGTATTGAAGTGGCTGAAAAACACTGGAAATATAAACCACAAAGCATCATATAAAATGATGAAGTTTATATCACATGGGATCATCCATTACCAACAGTTCAAAAGATAAATGCTAGAAAACCAGATATAGTGGTCCTGGAAAAGAAGACAAAAGTAGCGTTGAGCATTGAAATCACTACACCCAGTGACTACAGTGTCCTGCATGCAGAGAGACACAAAGTCATAAAATATCAGGATTTGCAAGCAGAAATGAGAGCCATGTGGAAGAAAGATATCCAGATGGTTCCAATACTAGTAGGAGTAATGGGTCTTATAAAAAAAAAGTCTACAATCCTATTTAAATATGCTACCAATACATGCAGCTCCATACAAATTGCAGGAGGAGTCATTTTGGGCACATTGTCTGTGCTGTGAAGAGCACTTTTGGCTGACATCAAAGAATGAAACAATACTAATTTCATGAACTTTAATCATTCTTTGACTTGGGACTGGGGTCCATTCCCATCATGGTATTAGAAACGCAAAAGATTTGGAGAAATAAAAAAAAGAAACCACTAAGTTAAATAGTCCCAACCTGTTGAGGAACACTGGGAACAATCTCACATGACTGTACACAGACAGGGAATAAAAAGTCCTTCCAATCATCCCCATAGGTAGCAATATGGAAGGGCAGAAGAGACAGAGTATGAAAAGGACGAAAATCAGACAACATGAATCTAATGTTATAGGAAGTACATCATTTTCATATCCAGTGTTGCCTATTTTCATCTCTTTCAAACATATGGAACAGAATCCAAAGCTGTCAAAGTGCGTAGTATCCGGAAGGACATTCCTGAGTATGGTGGAACCAAAGGAGAAACATGATCTGGACTGAGCGTCCAACTTTTAGTGACATACAAAGATGTGTACTGTAGACCAAGTGGCCGCACAAATGTCATCAATGGATAGTCCTCTATTAAAGGCTGTTAAATTAAAACTGCCCTAGTTGAACTTGTCTTGGGTTTACCTAGTAAGGGTAAATTCTTCTTATGATAGATAAAGGAGCTACAATCTGACAGCCATCTGGAGAAAGTAACCTTAGCCACTGCCTTACCTAGCTTTGATTTAGAAAATGAAATGAAGAATTGGTCGTCAATTCTGAACTGTTTTGTTCTGTGAATATAGAATCTGAGATGTGTTTGGACATCTAACACATGCAACATAGAATCGTAGAATCATAGGAAGTTACTAGGCTATTGGCCCTGAGGCCCTTATAAGTCTAGCCAAGAGTTTAGCCCATGTTTAGACAAGTCAGCAGCCAAAGCCCCTGTCCAGCAGGGACACAGGTGGAATCCCAGGGGTGTAATTTCTGTTTCCCATCCAGTTATCCAGGTTGCACTTAAAAGGGATAATGAGGTGCTCTGCTTGACGTGGAGAGGGAGTCTATTCCACAGATGGGGGAGTCTGTGGGGCACAAATCTGTCTTGCCAACAAGTCCTATTAATGTGACAGACCAGGTTGAAGTCACGCGAGCAGGTTACTTGAGTGGAGCTTGACTTGTGGATATACAGGAGTCCCATCAAGACGGGGTCTGGGATTGCTTTGTATGCTAGACAGAGGTCACCTCTGAGGAGTCTGCATGAAACTGAGTAGAGAGACAGGGATTTTAGCCTATCTGTGTATGGAATATGTTTGTGGCCCTGGATTCTCCTGGTGAGGAACCTCTGTGGTCTCTCCAACTGCTACATGTACTTTGTGAAGTACATGCTGAAGGGGGCTTTTTTCTCAATAATTGGCCTTATAAGGGAAGAACACAGGGATGTTATGACCTCCTTGTCCCTGGATGAGATACCGTTACTTATGAAGTGGGCCATGTAGAAAGCTTTCTGTACAACGGAAGCAACATGGTGGTCAAAATCAGGTTGCTATCAACCTGGGTGCCCAAACCCTCCCGACTGACTGCATGCTTAGGACATTGTTGTTAATGTGATAGGTCATCGCTCTCCCCAAAGGGGATGATGATGCATTTTTTGGCATTCAGCTTGAGGCCATGTTTCTGGCACCAGTCATTTGTTTAGGTGAAACCCTCTTGGAGGATATCCACATCACTTGGGGGATTAATGTCAGCATCCAGCTTGCAGTCATCTGCAAACTTGGTCAGCCATAGCCCACTGGTTTTGGCCTGCACTTCAGATGAGTATATCCTGAGTAACTGAGGATACAAGACCGATTACTGGGGATGCCACTCGTTACGGGTCTACTGCTTAAGGTGGCTTCCCCTATTTTGATTAGGTGGGTTCTATCAGTAAGCCAGTTTGCTACCCATCTGGTAACATATAGATTGATGCCTAGTTGAGAGAGTTTATCTATTATGCCTGAGTGGGGAATAGTGTCTAATGCTTTGGCCAGGTCAAGGTAGGTGGTGTGCACCATTTTCCCTTCGTCCATGGCTTTGGTGACTGTCTCAAAGAAGTCGACCAGATATAACAGACATGATCTCTCCTTGACAAAGCCAAACTGGGTGGGGTCGAGTGTGTGGAGGTTGCCAATGTCCCTGTTAATGAGCTCCATGATAATCCATTCCATGACCTTGCAGATCAGGCTAGTTAGGCTGATGGGTCTATAATTTCTCAGATTGGTGGACACTCCATCTTTGTGTAAAGGGATGACAGTGGCTGTTCTCCACTCGGCTGAGACAAAGCCGGTACTCAGGCTTTGGTTGAATAGGGTGCCTAATGGTGCTACAAGTTCATGCCTGAGTTCATGTAAGACGCATCCTGGGATGTTATCGGGTCTCATGGAGACTGTATTTTTCCCTTTGAGAGAGCAGTGATGGCCTGTTCCCCAGATATAAGAGGAGGGGGGCAGGTACTGGGAATATCCTGATTTACTGATGGAGGAACAGAGGGGTAAAGTTTTTGCTGAATCTGTCAGCCAATAGGTTGGCTATATCTACAGCATTTATGTATGTGGTGTCCTTGACCACCAGTTCTAAACAGATCTGGGTTCCTTTGAGATTGTGGCCCTATGTGAAGAAGGCCTTATGATTGTCTTTAGTAGATGTGGCCAGTTTGGACTCAAAGTTTGCTTTGGAGGATTTCACTAGTGCTCTTATTTACTTGTTCATGCTAAGGAGACATTGCTTCCAATTGGGCACCTGCTTCTTCTTGGTCCTGGACACCAATTTTTTCATTTTGTTATATAGTTTATTTATTGCAGACAGGTTTACTCTAAATGATATTTTCCTAAATGAATTACAATTTCCAACAATAAGTGACACACGAATTTACTAAGGGCGCCCATAACCAAGAATGAAATATCGTTGGCCATTAACAAACTGAAACCAGGTAAAGCCCCAGGCCCTGACTGCTATGTGTCAGAATTCTACAAATCTTTAAATCAGGTACTAGCCCCCATTCTACTTAAAGTTTATAACCACATAATCCAGTTTGGTATATCTGATTTATATATTAATAATTCCAAGACCATTTTTATACAAAAATCAATCGGCAATAACGTCACCACAAATGACTATCGCCCAATTGCTTTAATTAACCTTGACATAAAGATTCTATCTTCTATTCTAGCAAATAGACTAAAAAACATATTACCGCATATTTTATCTCATGACCAAATAGGTTTTATGAACAATAGGCATGTTTGGGATAACACTCTATCCATTGAAGCCATAACCTATATGACAAAGCACGACAAATCTCCCAAATATGCACTCTCTGTTGATGCCCAAAAAGCTTTTGACAGGGTAAATTTGAACTTTCTCTTTAAAATCATGAAATGCTTCTCCATCCCTGATGAATTCATCAAAATGGCTGCAACTCTTTATATCAAGGCCTCTACTACTCTAAACATAAACAAAAAAAACTCCAAACCAATTCAAATAATAAATTCACAACTTTACTAAACTTCAAAACTTTACTAAAAGTGCACCAAAAAACATGCTGGCTATGCCCTTGCAACTCCCACTCTAATATCACCCACCCCATCCAACCACTACCGTTCTTTCCACTCCACTAACTACCTTGATAGCTCAGATGCTCATAAGACTAGTACTTATTATACAGCAGGAACTTCTTATTGCAACATTTGTTAATGTCTGTTATGTACTTCACAGATAAAGATTCTAGTTGTCTACTGATGTACTATGTTCTTCATCTGTAAATATGTTTTAAGTAATTGCTATGTAAATTGTTAATCGCTATGTAATCCAATGTAACTACTGTCTGTTTATTTTAACTGTGGAGCTTTTCTCCCTGGGCCTCTGCTGAAAATGGACCTACGTCCAGTCGGACACTCCCGGTCAACAAATATAAATAAATAAATAAATGGAACAAGACAGGGATGTCCACTATCACTTTACTTATCAATATCTATCTTGAAGTACTATTGTTAAAATTAAGTCAAAAAACATTTCACCGCTCAGTCTACTTATACAAAATACCAGTGAAATACACGGCTTTTGCGGACGACTTAAATATTTACTTGGAACTCCCCTCAACTGAACTATTGAAAATCCTAAGCTCTATAGACAAATTTTCACAAATCTCAAATTACGCCATCAATCCTAACAAATCAATAATCTTCCCCCTAAACCCTCTGGTTCACAAAGAATTTTTTATACCAGAAACAAAGATCAAAGTTAATTACTCACTTAAATATTTGGGTATAATATTTACCCATCCCCAACAAGAACTAATTAATAGCAATCTGTGCAAAACATGGTCTAAAGTCATGGAAGACCTCACAAGATGGATGAATCTAAACCTGTCTCTCCTCTCAAAAGCAGCTATTATAAAAATGAATATTCTCCCCAAAATTCTTTTCCACTTCTTTGCCCTTAATCAAAATATCCCAAACACTTTCTTTTCGAAAATGAATACTACATTGGGGAAATTTATTTGGTACCCTAAAAATGTCAGAATTGGTTACACTAAACTAACACTTCCCAAAGAAAAAGGGGGACTGGCCCTTCCAGTTTTTCTAACATACTATCATATAATAAACGCCAGTCGTATTGTGCACATAGCTAACTACCAGCCTTCAAAAAATGACTGGAATCCCTTATGGATAATAATCTACAATGCACACATAAGTGTATCCAATATCAACCCTAGACCGTCTATATTTCTTAACCCTAAAACTCTCAAAGAATATAAAATTCACCCTACATTAATAAAAAATATCATTGGATTTCAAAACCTGATAACATCTCTCGGTTTGCAACACTCCCTAACGATGGCCCAACCAGTCCATTTAAATCCCAACTTCAAACTGAGTAACAACATGTTAAATCTCAGTAGTTACCCTCTTATCAAGAACTGTACAGTTTGGGACTTCTATATAATTAAAGACTTACCATTTGAAGCCATCGTAACTTCATTAGCAGCCAATAAAAAATACTATATAATCATTAAACAAATACTATAGCTAATATCTCTGGTTACAGACAAGATTAGAGTTCTCCCCTCAGAATTTCAGCTGTACCAGACACTAATAACCCAACTTCTTTTAAGGACTAAAATGCTCTCAAATGTCTATAGACTAATAAAAATAAAACACCAAGACAATATACTATTCTCTAAGTACTGGGATAGACAAAACAAGGAAATAACTCTTAGCCAAAAACTAGATGCAACTGTCACAACAATAAAATTAACCCCTTCAAAAAACTGATATATACCCAGCTCATGATAAACAATAACGCCTATTACACACCATCATTCTTAAATAAAATTAAGCCAAACACCTCACCTTTTTGCCCAACCTGCCCCAACTCAGTGGCAGATGCACTCCATATATTTTGGTCCTGTAAAAATGTGTACAAACTGTGGTGCTCCCTAAGAGCACATCTTGAGAAAATGGGGTACATGAAGTCAACCTTATCCTGGGAATGGCGATTTTAAATATATTCCCTGGTCCCTTTAAGTCTGAAACTAAACATATTATCGTGACACTCTGTGTGCTACTCAAAACTTACATTACATTAAACTGGTTAGACATATCAAAAATGTCTTGGAAACACTTCCAGTTGATGGCTGTTCAGTATGTATTGGCAAGCAAACTGAAGACTACTAGCAAAAAGAAAATAAATTATTTTCAAAAATATTGGAATAACCTTATAGAAGTTCTAAAGTAATATCGTTCCTAGGTCTATCTTTTTCCTCCCTTCTTACTCTTTTGGGCTGATCTTTACTTTTCTCTATTCTAATACCCCCTACCTCTGTTGCTGTATTTACCCTGGGTCAGACACTTCTCATCTTAAAGCTCTACCTTCGCTCTAACCCATGAAAGATCACAATAGAAACCTTATTACCACACTTTCTCTTACCCTTGTGTATGCACTAACAACTAACCTCCTTATACTAACATCCTCTCACTTAGTGACAGCCGTGTGTATATAATGTATATAGTTAAAGCAAATAGGTCTTAGATGCATGGCTACACATCCTTATAATTAAATATTTAATACCTGTATTTAAACTTACTGTCTCTCACTATTCTGTGTTAAACTCTTAAGCACTTGCATAGTGAAAGCTAACACTTTCTCTTGTAATACTGGACTGTTTGTACTTGTAGCCAAGCAGGTATTACTAACTATACCCAATTACTCGTGTTGTGCTTATTTGTTTTATGTGATCTGTAATTAAAACTGTTTGTGCATTTAAAAAAAATGGTAATAAAAATCAAATTGCAAAAAAAAGAATCTCTGGGCATTTGTGTTCTGGCATGAGTAGTTTTTCCAAACTATGGTTAGGTAGTTAATGTCACCCAGGATCACGGTAAAGGGTTGAAACTTGATAGATTCTAAGAGGTCCAGATAGATGGAGTGGGCATCTTGAGTCAAATTTGGGGGCCTGTAGCTAGCTATGATTTGAATAGGGGTCTTGTCAATGGTTAACTGCACCTGCAGTGTCTCCTGTGCATCATACTGTTTGACCAGCCTGGAGGTGGTGTATGTATCTTTAATATATATTGAAACTCCACCTCCTTTGACTTTACTGCCCACAGTCTAGGGTCTGAATGTATGATAGGATGAGTAACCAGGTAAGGCTGGGGTGCTCTCCACAGCTTTGAACCAGGTTTCTGTGACTGCACAAATGTCAGCATCTTCCAGGGTTAAGAATGCCTGCAATGAGTGCAGTTTCATGTTTAGACTCCTAGCATTTACAGCATCAACTTTAATTTGCATTTTGTTGAAATTTTTATGTTGGTAGAATCAACCTCATGATTTTTCCTAAAAAGGCACTATGGGGGAGGCAAGGGCCTTTTGCCAGAAGCCTGAAGCCCAAGTGAGACAGATGCAGACCCTGTCTAGCAAAGCATCATGGTGTGTCAGTCATATCTTCCCAGGCTGTCAGGTACTGGATCCCCCTGGAATGACACCAGAGACATAGCCAATTGTTAAAGTCAATGATTTTCTGTTTGTATTGAGGTATCATTCTGGGTGATGGTAGAATGCTGCTTAAGGATAGGGACATACCTGCCTGGGACACATATTCAGCAAGCTCAATCATGTCTCTTTTCATATAGTCCAGGAAGGTATATCTCAAGTCGCTCACACCATCATGGACTATGACAGAGTCATAAAAGTACCTGTTGTTGAGAGACTTGAGTGTGTGTGTGATATGGTGGATTCTGGCACCTTTCAAACAACTAACTGTGACTTTCTCCTTATCCAGCCTGGTGAGTGGCACATCTGTGTGTCTCACAATGGAGTCTCCTATGACTAATATGTTGGGTTTATGGTTAGGCCTTAGTGGTTGCAAGACACAGGTGTGTGAACTATGTATGTGGTGTGGAGGGTTGTGGCGTTTGCGTGTGTTTTTGCCTCTGAAGTCTCCTTTGTTTGGGTTTGTTTTTGTTGAGAACGTCTGCATATGTGGGTGTGTGTTGTGCAGTTGTGGGTGGTGCTTGAGGTGTAGTGATTGTGTTGACAACCTTCTCAGTGTCAGATATACTGGCTTGTGAGGGAGAGGGCATAGACTCTAGGTTCTTAATGTGGTTACATCTCTCACAAATTGTGTTCCTAGGTGGTAGTAGTAGATGATTGTCCATGTACATAAGGCATTTGCTACACTGTCTCAGGATCCCCATATCAACCAGGCTGGTAGGAGAAACCGTAGGAAATTGTCCATCCATATTTGTCAGAATCTGAGGAGAGAGGCCAGGGAGAGCTAAGGGGTAGGCCTAAAGCCCAAGTGCTTAAACCAAAACTAAGAGGCTTAGAATAACACAATTTAAACAGGCTATAAACTAGCAGTAATAAGTGCAGCAGAAAAGATGCAACTGAACACTTTAGAGAACAAGGAGCAAGTAGCAGAAAAAGCAAGATGAGGTAATAGAGTAGGAAACACAAATACTGTAAAAGCAACTGAATAAAATGTTTTTTTTTTTGTTTTTTTGTTTTTTTTTTTTTTTTTAGTAAAGTGAAAAGGGAGAAAGGAGGAACAGAAGATAATTCAAGGTTAAGGAGCTAAGGGGGCTGGTCTTCCGAAATGTTCTCTCTGTATTAGGTAGAATGAGCTAATGATACTGGGCTGAGGGGAGTATTCTCCTTTGAATATTTGTGGAAAAACATTGGCAAGTTTATTGATTGATTTAGATTTACTTTGTATGCAACCTTAGGAATAAAGGACGTGTTCGTTCAAAGGGAAACTCTGTCCTTGTGAAATACTAGGTACGGAGGTTTACATGAAAGAGCCTGTAACTCTGAGATTCATCTGGCTGATGTTACTGCCACTAGGAAAATTATTTTTTGACTAAGAAATTTTAGATCTGCTGTGGTCGCAGGTTAAAAGGGAGCCTGAGTCAGAGCCTGCAACATAATGGTGATGTGCCATGGTCTCTAATGGGAGGTCTTAGTAGGAAGGTACTTTTCAAGAAAGCTTTGGAAATTTTCAGCAAAGCTATTGGAGTGTCTTTATGTCAAACATGAAAATTTTAAATAGCCGTCATCTGTACCTTCATGGTAGCAACAGTGGAACCCTTATCAAAGAGTTCAGAAAAAATTCTAGTATGGATGGAACAAATGCTAATGAAAGGTCCAGGCCTTCAAATAGGTTTATAGGTAGGTACTAGGCTATCTACCCAAGGGCATTTATAAGCCTAGCCAGAATGTGTCAGCTTTTGCCACCCCATTGATTAATTAACTGAGCCTCTGTCAAGAAGAGTCAATGAAGTGATCCCAGGGGTGTATTTTCTGTTACCCATTCACTCGTCAAGGTTTCTCTTGAAGAGCATTAGTGAGGGGCTCTGCCTAATGTAGTTAGGAATTTTGTTCCAAAGCATGGGGAGTCTCTGTGACAGGAATCTATCCCTCCAGCATGTTCTATTTATTGTTGTGGCGAAGTTTAGCTCACTAGAGCGAGTGGCTCGCAGTGATTTGGATTTCTTTAGGTGGAGCATGCCCATCAATTCTGAGTTGGACATGGCTTTGTAAGTCAGACAGAAATCACCTCTGAGTAAGCGATATGCCATTGAGTACAGCTGGAGTTTTTCCAGTCGGGCTGCATAGGACATATGTTTGAGGCCAGTAATCCTCTTGGTGAGGTACTTTTGTGGTCTTTCCAGCTGTTTCTTGGTGAGGTACTTTTGTGGTCTTATTTACTATGGTAAATTTTTCTAGTGGACAGTTGCTGAAAAGCAGAAAGAATACTGACTACCACAGGGGGAAGCCTGGCATTTCTGGCTATGCTCAGAACTGGAGGAAAGATGCAATTCACTTCATGGACTTCTGGTCCAGAGGAGGCAGTCCAGATGGATAACTCAGTAGGTTTGGATAATGATCCAGCATCTAAAGGGGATGTACTAGCAGAGGCCACAGGTAGAGGAACCATGTCTGCCAGGGCAAAAAGTGGGCAATGGGGATCACCTTGAACTTGCACTGTCTCGCTTTCTGTATGAACTTGTTTATTAGGGGCAAAGGAAGTAAGGCATATAGGCAGCCTGGGGGTGAAGTGTGGACCAGACCGTCCTTTGGTGACTGTCCCTGTGCAGGGTCAGTACAAAATATCTGCTGCATTTGTTTTTAGATAGGATGCAAAAAAAGATGCAACAAGATATCAAATGTCCCCTGTATGATTGAGGGACCACTTGTGAGACATCAGGAACATTCTTCTCAATTTGTCCACTAATACAATGGACAACCTGGGATGTGCATTGCTATCAAAAGTGGTGTGAAGACATTACCCATTGCCAAACTCTCGTGGGCTCTTGACATAGAAGATAAGAACTTGTTCCCCCTTGTTTGGTGATGTACCATACACTGCCATGTTGTCCATCTGTAGAGAAATCACACACTTGGGGTGAAGGTCCTGAAATGCCTGCAATGCTTGGAGAACTGCTGTCAACTCCAAGACACTGATGTGAAGACTGACCTCTAGTGATGATCATGTATCTTGGACCATTCTCCCTTTGAAGTACCCCCCCCCCACATCCATGGTTACTATTGTCATCAGTGATTCAGAATGAAAAGGGCAACCTTTGGTTACAGTCAGGCATGTTACCCACTATGCAATGTGCTTTTTGCAAACCTGAGTAATTCAAATCTTTGAATACAAATGGTAGATGGACTGAGACCATTGTATTGCTAAAGTCCATTGCAGTATTCTCATGTAGTATCTAGCGAAAGGGACCATTAGCATTGTAGACACCATGTAACCTAAAAGACACAGAACTAACTTTGCTGGTGATGATATGTGATGTAGTACTTATAAGGCTGTGAGGTGAAGTGACAGAACTTTGGACTGGGGAAGACTGACCACCTGCAGCCTGGCATCTAGGTGGCATCTTATAAACTCTCTACTCTGTGTTGGAATCAGCCAATATATTAGCAAATTTACAGTTATTCCTAAATCCACTAACAACTGGAGCATCTGGTCAAGGTAACCCAGCAGTAGATGCTTGGAAGTAGCAGTTAGGAGCCAATCATCGAGGTACGGGAAGACTTGGATTCTCAGCAGACACAGGTGCACTGCTATCACTGCCATGATCTTGGTGAACATCCTGGGGGTTGAAACCAAAAGGCAGTGCCCAGAATTGGTAGTGACTGGCTCCCACATGGGAGTGGATAAATCTAAGACTACTTTGCTATTTTGACATGATAGTAGGTGTCCTGGAGATCTATGAAGTACATCCAATAGAGTTTCCTCATCAGAGGTAAAATGGACTGAACTGTGACCATCTGGAGTTGTATGCGTTTCACAAATTGGTTTAAATGACTGAGATCCAAAATGGGTCTGAGGTCCCCTGTTTTGATTGGTACTAAAAAAACCTCAAATAGACTCCAGACTCTAACTGGTTATGGGGAACAGGCCGAATGACTTTTTTTTTTTTTTTTTTTTTTTTTTTAGCAGCTTTGAAATTTCTATGGCTGTTAAGCCCCACTGACTGGATGGAACACTGGAGACTTTCTTCTTTTTCTGAGGTGGAAGGAAAAAGAGAATTGAATAGCCTCCAGATATTATCTTCAGCAACTAGGAACTGGAAGTTATTCTTTTCCAGGCTTTAGGATGCAAAGATAGGCATCCCGCAAGTGTCTCCAGAGTGCAGCAGTCTGGGAACTGTTCAGGACTAATAGGCTTTGTCAGTAAAAGGACCACAAAAGCTCTGGTTATGTGGTTCACCTCTGCCTCCAGTGCATCATCCATTAGAGCTACCTCCCCCTATGCCACAGAGAGGTCTATCACTTTGTGAGTTGTGGTAATAACTTTGTGATTTTATTGAACCACATCTTCTTCCCCAATCTCTGGTTCCTATATTAACATCTTTGCAAAGTTTAGAAGCAGACTCCCACTGCAGACAGAGTCTTACCATCTTGTTGACTCCTGGTGACAGTGTCTTTAACTTTAGGTCAAAATAAAGTTGACCCATCACAAAGAATGATTTAAAGTCTTCTGCAAAGTCACAAAGATGCATCCAGGTGTGGTGGCACATGGTAATGCCAGTGCCTGTAGCTCTTGCTGAGTCATCAGCTGCATTGGAGAGCAAGTGCATGGTCACATTTGAGAAAGATTGCAGGGTGGAAAGCTTGGAGTCAGAGTCCACTGTTTTCTGAACATCTGCAGACAATATCCCCGAGAGGGATTTTGTGATCTTTTTGGTCAAATTTCTCTGGAATCTGCTTAAGTGAGCCAAATAATTCAGCAATCTATGGGTCAAAGTCACTGATGCATAGCCCACTTCCCAAACATGTTCATCACCCTACACTCTCTGTCAGGAGGATGAAAAGAGGAACTCTCTTCTGATAGTTCTTTTCTATTGGCTGCTGCTACCAGCATAGCATCTGCTGGGGGAACCTTACTCCGGTTACCTGTCCTTAGGAGCGGCCAAGATAAACTCCATTTCTGGGGGGCAATGGGTTCCACCACATTGGTCCTTTCATGCCCATTAAGTCATAAGATCATTAAGGGGGTCAAAAGAAGGTACCACCCAGGACAATGTTGGTCTGGAACTAAATGCTTCCAAGAACACACTGCCTCATCAGGTGAAGGGTCTTGGTATGGTCAACCCACTCTCTGCTTCAACAACTTGCCAAAAGTGACAGTTTCAGAGAGGGAGCAAGGGGAGCCCTCCCCTTCCTCCAAGTTAGTGTATTTTTGAGAATGACACTGGAGGAGAGACTAAATGCTTCCATTTGCAAGTCCACTTT
This sequence comes from Protopterus annectens, assembly GCF_019279795.1. Classification (NCBI taxonomy): domain Eukaryota; kingdom Metazoa; phylum Chordata; order Ceratodontiformes; family Protopteridae; genus Protopterus; species Protopterus annectens. The sequence goes on from NC_056741.1 coordinate 39,556,830, forward strand.
GAGTGAGCACCTTCTGGGGAGCAGCTGAAGGTTCTACATTGGAAGGGGAATTGATGAAGCAGATCACGGATGCCCTAGGGACCAGCTGTCCCTGTCTGACAAGATGATGAAGAGGAAAAGCAGACCCCATCTGGGGTTTGGATGGAGCCACAGTGGTTGGGAGTACCATCAATTTGGAGCTTGCCAAAACCCCTTCAAGAGCCTCAAAGACCAAAGCCAGTATGCAGCATGCCCTCAGAGGAAGAAAGGGAGCCCTTGGCACCAATGACTCGCAGCCCTGAAGCCAATCTTGGATCTGAGCTATCTAGGGCCAAAGCCCCTGGAGGGACAGCTCCAAGAATCTCTGTGTCAACTCATCCACCCCAGGAATTCGGTGTTGAAGCTTCGGCTCCAAGTCTCTTCTCGATCCAATAGCATCAATGTCTAAAGAGATAGGGAAGCAGTCGGCACCAGTTATCAGTAGCTCCAGTGCTGACAAAAGTGTTCTGGTTCCAGTCAGATCCAATAACACTGGACCTGAAGGATGGATTGCTACAATTTGAAGGAGTGGGGGGGTATGAGAGCCAGAAGTTACTACCTTCCCGGGGAACAATACAGGGATAAGTCCAAGTTGGGATTTGCATCCTCAAAACCTTCCTTATCATCCTACTGACATCCATGATACCTTGAGATGAATGAGTGGATGATGCCACTAATGGTGGTTGGGAGTATCTCCTTTCCTGGATAATACGGCTGTGCAATCCTGGACTCACTGGCCATGGTGAGTTTCTGACTCTTAGCAAAGGAGACTGTACCTGAGGAGTTGTTAGAGTCAATCTTCAAGCAATTGGCCTGAGAAAAGCTGTTGGCTTCGGGGACTGCTTTTTGGCAGACGTGACTGAAGATTTACTCTTCTCTGTCTTCCTCTTATCATTAACCGTGTCCACGTCCTTCTCTTTTTCTTAGCCCTTATCTTAAGATTTAAGCTGGTCATTCTTGGTAGGGGAGAAAGAAGAGGTCGAAGGAGTACCCCTGTTTGTACTGGAAGGAACCCCTTTAAAACTAGCTTATCCCTTCTCATCTGAAGGGCCTTGATACTAAAGGTTGCACATAACTGGCAGCCTGCATCCAAATATGCAGTGTCTAAGCAATACACACAATTACAATGTGGATCCTGGGGTGGGTGTTTATACCCACACTTGGAATACTTTTTGAATCCAGAGGATTCAAACATGGCGAAGACCATGCAAAACCTAGGTGAGCAGAACAGGAAATCCACTAATTTCCGCAATCTAGTGTGATCCTGGAGTTGGTCTATTTAATTTTCAGGGGTGGTTGGGGGGCTACAGGAGGCACAGCCCCCTGCAAAAATGTAAAGGTAGATAGGACATAATTGCAAGTTTTTATTTTAAGAATTTGTAATGAATATTCATGCTGGTGCTATAGATACTGTCATGAATATTCAATGGATTTTGTTTGGGTATGCGGGTACTGGTTGGTGGGTAGGGTATAGATGAGGTTAGATATGTAGTTTGGTGTCTTGAAGTGGCAGTATAATGTTGCTATGGTGTAAATTATTAGTTTCGTATTTCCGTTTAATGGCGGGTAAGTCTGACTGCTGTTTTATCTGTTTTGTGTACATCAGACATGTGACATGTCGGGTTTGTGAATTTTCATTTTTATGGTCTCGGTTATTTAAAGTCAGTCTACTGACATTTCGATCATGTGAAGTAGACCCATATATATATATATATATATATATATATATATATATATATATATATATATATATATATATGGGTCTGCTTCATATGACCTAAATTTCATTTGACTGAAATTCATTTGATTGAGACCAAAACACTGAAAGTTCAAAAGACTGAAAACTCATTTGACTGAAACTCATAACATTGACACATTAAAGTAAAAGGTATATGCCCTTTTCCCCACTGTAGTGCGATCCTGGAGTTTGTTAATGTATCACATCAATGTGGTGCTGTCTGTAAAGATCTTTAGGGGTCCTGGATAAAACAGAGGATGGAAAGCAGTGAGGGCCAACAGAAGAGCTCTCATCTCATTGATACTGATGTGCTTCTCCTGTTGCTGAGGAGACCAAAGGCCTTGTACCTTTAAGTTTCCAAAGGAAGCCCCCAACCCCAATCCTAGGCTTCTGTGAACAGCTCCTGGAAGGGAAGCAGGGGTTGAAAGGGAAGCCCTGGACTCAAAGTCAGCTGTTGAATTCATCACTGAAATTCCAGCTTGAGACATGGAAGAGGAGGGATTGGAGACTCTAGAGGAAGAGAATGCGGAAACCAAACTGACTTCAGGTACCACTGAAGCTTTCTAGTATGCAATCTGGTGAAGGTAAGCATAGAGAGGGTGGATGCCATGAATCGCAGAGCTCACAGAAACTCCCCGGCTGAAATCAAGGCCAGAAGAAGAAGGGCTGAAAAATGGAAATCAGAGTCAAAAGTCCTGGAAGAGGCAGGGATGCTAGCGTAGGAACAGTCTGGATCCTGCATCCCAGAAAAACATGATCCTATAACAGGGACAGGACCCCCTGAAGGTGCTATAAAAGAATCTCTAGAGAGGAGGCTTGAATAGGTTGTCTAAATAAGGAAAGACCTGAATGCCTTTGAGCCTGCAAAAAGCAATCACAGGAGGTAGGCATTTGGTGAATACTCTTGGGGCAGTAGAGAGACCAAAGGGCAAGGCAGAGAACTGAAAATGCCAGGAAACAACAGAGAAATGTAAAAACTTCCTGAAGGGGGATGAATAGAGATGTAGAGGTAGGCATCCTTGAGATCCAGAGAAACCACAAAAGCCTGATGAAGCAATAGAGGGAACAAAGCCTGAATGGATAACATTCAAAAGGAAGGAGGAACCTTCAGAAATGTATTCAGGTGAGAAAAATCCAGAATGGGTTTCCAAGTGCCCACTTTCCCTGGACCCAAAAACATTCTGGAGTAAAACCCCTTCCTCCTTTGAGCAGCTGGAACCTCTTGAATAGCTCCCTGAGTCAAAAGACCATGAAGTACTTCTAGAAAAAAGCTTAACTGGTCTTGGGGTGTCTGAGGAATGCCCATGAAGGGGGGAAAAGATTTCCAGACCATGAAATACCCTTGGTGAATGATGGAAAGAACCCAAGAATTCTGGATTTGCTTAACCAGACAGGAAGAGACAGAGAAAGACAATGTGAAAGAGGAATGTGGCTGGGAAGAATTGGGTAGTCAGACAACACCTGGTTTATTGGGAAAGGAAGGATTTTGAGCAGGATGAATTTGTGCAGACTTAGGTGGAACTCTCTTATCACCCTACTTGCCTTTCGGAGGAGGACGAGACTACCTTCTAACAAAAGCTGGTTTAGTAGGGTAGTTTCTCTGGAACTTTGGCACAGAGGAAGCAAACATATGTTTCATGTCCTGTACCTCATTACCTTTCTCCTGCAGGGACTTAAACAAACCAGCACCAGCAGCACCAAACAAACATTTGTTGTTCAGAGCAGCATCCATCAACTTATCCTTAATATCATCAGGCAGAGGTTGAAGCCATAGCCAGGAATATCTCAACGCAGAACACATAAAAAACTGCATTTGAACAGGGGCTTAGATGGCAAAAAAACACATTTATTAAACAGAGCACCAGTATTAAGCTCTTTCATCCCCACAACCAGGGACTTCAACAGAATACAGTATTACACTATACAAACAAGTAAAATATCCTTCCAATGCTCAGAATAGATTAATTGATGAGCCAGTCACCTTCCTTAAGATGTTAGGAGTCCACCCATTTAAAAATAAGAAGTAAATATCTCAACACAGAGCCAGAAGCAGCAGCCCTAGAAGAAGAATCTGCTGCATCATGACTACATTTAATGGAATGGCGAGACACCTGGGAAGCAGCAGCCCTAGAAGAAGCATCTGCTGCATCATGACTACATTTAATGGAATGGAGAGACACCTGGGAAGCAGCAGCTCTACAAGAAGCATCTGCTGCATCATGACTACATTTAATGGAATGGCAAGACACCTGGGAAGCAGCTGCCCTAGAAGAAGCATCTGCTGTATCATGACTACATTTAATGGAATGGCGAGACACCTGGGAAGCAGCAGCTCTAGAAGAAGCATCTGTTGCATCATGACTACATTTAATGGAATGGCAAGACAACTGGGAAGCAGCAGCCCTAGAAGAAGCATCTGCTGCATCATGACTACATTTAATGGAATGGCGAGACACCTGGGAAGCAGCAGCCCTAGAAGAAGAATCTGCTGCATCATAACTACATTTAATGGAATGGTGAGACACCTGGGAAGCAGCAGCCCTAGAAGAAGCATCTGCTGCATCATAACTACATTTAATGGAATGGCGAGACACCTGAGAAGCAGCAACCCTAGAAGAAGCATCTGCTGCATCATGACTACATTTAATGGAATAGCGAAACACCTGGGAAGTAGCAGCCCTAGAAGAAGCATCTGCTGCATCATGACTACATTTAATGGAATGGCGAGACACCTGGGAAGCAGCAGCTCTAGAAGAAGCATCTCCTGCATCATGACTACATTTAATGGAATGGCAAGACACCTGGGAAGCAGCAGCCCTAGAGGAAGCATCTGCTGCATCATGACTACATTTAATGGAATGGTGAGACACCTGGGAAGCAGCAGCCCTAAAAGAAGCATCTGCTGCATCATGACTACATTTAATGGAATGGCGAGACACCTGGGAAGCAGCAGCCCTAGAAGAAGCATCTGCTGCATCATGACTACATTTAATGGAATTGTGAGACACCTGGGAAGCAGCAGCCGTAAAAGAAGCATCTGCTGCATCATGACTACATTTAATGGAATGGTGAGACACCTGGGAAGCAGCAGCTCTAGAAGAAGCATCTGCTGCATCATAACTACATTTAATGGAATGGCGAGACACCTGGGAAGCAGCATCCCTAGAAGAAGCATCTGCTGCATCATGACAACATTTAATGGAATGGCGAGACACCTGGGAAGCAGCAGCCCTAGAAGTAGCATCTGCTGCATCATGACTACATTTAATGGAATGGTGAGACACCTGGGAAGCATAGCATCTGCTGCATCACGACTACTTTTAATGGAATGGTGAGACACCTGGGAAGCAGCAGCTCTAGAAGAAGCATCTGCTGCATCATAACTACATTTAATGGAATGGCAAGACACCTGGGAAGCAGCAGCCCTAGAAGAAGCATCTGCTGCATCATGACTACATTTAATGGAATGGTGAGACACCTGGGAATCAGCAGCTCTAGAAGAAGCATCTGCTGCATCAAGACTACATTTAATGGAATGGTGAGACACCTGGGAAGCAGCAGCTCTAGAAGAAGCATCTGCTGCATCATGACTACATTTAATGGAATGGAGAGACACCTGGGAAGCAGCAGCCCTAGAAGAAGCATCTGCTGCATCATGACTACATTTAATGGAATGGCGAGACACCTTGGAAGCTGCAGCCCTAGAAGAAGCATCTGCTGCATCATGACTACATTTAATGGAATGGCGAGACACCTGGGAAGCAGCAGCTCTAGAAGAAGCATCTGCTGCATCATGACTACATTTAATGGAATGGCGAGACACCTGGGAAGCAGCAGCCCTAGAAGAAGTATCTGCTGCATCATGACTACATTTAATGGAATGGCGAGACACCTGGGAAGCAGCAGCCCTAGAAGAAGCATCTGTTGCATCATAACTACATTTAATGAAATGGTGAGACACCTGGGAAGCAGCAGCCCTAGAAGAAGCATCTGTTGCATCATGACTACATTTAATGGAACGGTGAGACACCGTGGAAGCAGCAGCCCTAGTAGAAGCATCTGCTGCATCATGACTACATTTAATGGAATGGCGAGACACCTGGGAAGCAGCAGCCCTAGAAGAAGCATCTGCTGCATCATAACTACATTTAATGGAATGGTGAGACACCTGGGAAGCAGCAGCCCTAGAAGAAGCATCTGCTGCATCATGACTACATTTAATGGAATGGTGAGACACCTGGGAAGCAGCAGCCCTAGAAGAAGCATCTGCTGCATCATGACTACATTTAATGGAATGGCGAGACAACTGGGAAGCAGCAGCCCTAGAAGAAGCATCTACTGCATCATGACTACATTTAATGGAATGGCAAGACACCTGGGAAGCAGCAGCCCTAGAAGAAGCATCTGCTGCATCATGACTACATTTAATGGAATGGCAAGACACCTGGAAAGCAGCAGCTCTAGAAGAAGCATCTGCTGCATCATGACTACATTTAATGGAATGGCGAGACACCTGGGAAGCAGCAACCCTAGAAGAAGCATCCGCTGCATCATAACTACATTTAATGGAATGGCAAGACACCTGGGAAGAAGCTCCTAGCAGAGACAAAGCAGAAGTCTTACCCTCAGAATCAGGAAGGTCAGAAATAACCAGACATACCTGCGAAAGAACAGCCAAAACATATCTGGTCATATGAGTCTGATAATTAACAGCCTGAAAGACTGGGTGGCTGAAGTATAAACCTTCTTACCCAGCCTTTCCATGGTTCTGCTTTTGTTATCAGAAAGAAGAAGCTTAGTAGAAGACAGTAACTTAGAAGGCTTGTTGGATGCCACAGAGACCACCAAAGGGTTAGCAGATAGACACTTATAAAGGAATTTGCAGTCATCAGGCACTTTGCAAAACTGATCATGTTTCTTAGGAGCAGGGGGATGAGAGTCTGGGGCCTGAGATGCAGAATAAAAGACATCCAATGAAGCAGTCAAAACAGGGGGAACAGCAGAGCATCTAAGAGACTCCATTTGAAGGAGCTCATAATATCTCTTCTGCACTTCAGACACTTGGGAACAATCCCAGTTAAAGAACTCATCATCCTGGTAATGGTATCACCACAGGAAATCTCCTCAAAAGGAGATTCAAGACTACCATACTCCTCTTCCTCAGAGCCATAATACAAAGGGGAAAGAATCACCAGGGATTCCTCATCAGAATCCTCTTCTTCCACAGAGGAATCCTGAGCCCTAGATCTCTTGAGGGGAGAAGATGACCAAGGAGGAGCTGGGACAGAGACCCCCTGAAGAGGCTTCAAGGCCATAAGAGCATTGAAAAAACCCTATGTAAAATTCTGACATTTACTTTGAGGGTCCTTAGGAGCAGAAGAAATATGTTTTGTCTTTTTGCTTTTTTAAGGGGACATCCACTTTAAGAAATGTAGAAGGCTCTGAAGTCAGCCTGCATTCAATAATCGTAGTTGGGATTTCCTCCTCCACCAGTATCTGAAGAACCCCCATAGGCCTGTCAGTGATAATCAGCCATGGTTCCCCCAGAACATCCAAAACAGACATCTGCAAGGCCTCTTAGGATGTGTGAGGAGCTGGATCCATGCTGACCTGCAAACCAGTCATGGCAGAGGAATCCAACCCAGGAACTGGATGATCCTCCAGGCTTACACCATCCTCAAGAGAGACATCCAGTGGAAGAGGCACAGCCAAAGAATCTGACCTGACATTTTTGGCCTTCTTCTTCAAAGATGGCTGACCTTCAGGTTAGGAAGTACCTTCCATAGTATCTTTTGCTAAAAGTTTTAGACGCTGGTTTTCAAGACAGATAGCGATGGATGAAAGATGACAAAATAAGGTCTTTGGAACAAAAGCCTGACAAATGGTACAGGACATATGGTCATGAGAAGCACCTAAACAAAACAAGCACAGGTTGTGATGGTCTTTATGGGGAATTTGTCTCCCACAATGGCATTTACCCTTTCCGGATAACATGAAACCCTTTGGCAACACAAATGCTGAAAGCAAAAAAGGAAAAGCAAAACCCCCCAGTGGGGCACTTATCTGAACAGCTAGGTAAACCAGAAATGACTCGAGCAATCAGACCAACAATCAAAGATGGCGTTTGAACTGGTGGCAAAAAGGTTCTGAGGATGATATGTTCAGACGTTACCTTTATGCTCTACGCCTTACACGGGCAGCATACATGTGATGTACAGCATAACATAAATAATCTAAAGGCTTTGGTACACTGGCCAGACATCAAGTCACCCTTGGCAGAGGATCCTTCATGTTAAGGATAGTGCAACTGTGAAATGGAAGGACATCTGCATGTGCAATTCTTCTGAGTTTATTGTTCCTTGAGCTATACATGTGGTGGAGCCACAGACATGAGGGAAAGTGAGCACAGTGCTAATGGTATACTTCTGGTGCTCTGTACTACTCATGGCTTCCCCATTGCATGCCACAATATCAGCAGCCACTAATCAAGAGGGAAAGTGAGAACAGTGCTAAAGGTATACTTCTGGTGCTCTGTACTACTCATGTGGCTTCCCCATTGCATGCCACAAGATCAGCAGCCACTAAACATGAGGGAAAGTGAGAACAGTGCTAAAGGTATACTTCTGGTGCTCTGTACTACACATGAGGCTTCCCCATTGCATGCCATGAGATCAGCATTTGACCTATACATTATGGTAATGCAATAAGAGTATATCTTGAAGCATAACACCAACTTAGTGATACACAAGAAATCAAAACTACTATACAGATATACATATTTACAAAAATGTCACCTTAGTTGATGTTATTACTCTTAACTAAAGAGAGTGTTTAATAACTTTATGTATATTCGCATACTTTGCCCTTCATGATAAAAGATCAATTAAAGTTTTACAGTATTTCTGATAATATGTTTGGTTCTTTTGACTTTTGGTATACAGCTTCTTAGCTAACATATGTTTTTTATCATGTTCTTGTATTCTGTCCAGTTAAGTTTGGATCTGTTCAGCCAGTTTTTGACTATGTAAAATTTTAATAAGGCACATAGAGTTATAGTGATGTGTTTAGTGAGGCTATTATTGCTCTTGAAAATATGTTGTATCGCTGTTTCCCATGATAGGGCAGATTTTGAGTAGCCTGTTATTTCTAAGAGGAATCTCAGTGAGCACCACAGTTTATAAGCTTTTTTGCAGCTCCAGAAGATATGTAGAATATCAGTTTTTTTATTAGGACATAAAGGACAATAAGGTGACTTAGATGGATTAAATTTGTTAAGATGGACAGGTGTATGATATGATGGACAGGTGTACGGTATGGATTAAATTTGTTAAGATGGACAGGTGTATGGTGTGCATTATTGAAGATCATGAACTGAGTGTATATTAGTTTCTTAAATGGCATCAGTTTTATGGTGTTTCCAATGGCTAATTCCTTTTGATTTTCTGTCAAGTTGCTGCATTTTTCTTCTCAATACTTTGAAAATAGGATTGTATTTTGATATTTAATTTTAGTTATTCATTTATAAGTTTGAGAGCATTTTCTTTTTGTATAAAATCAACTTTTGAATTTGTTGTGTTACCTTGATATCTTACTCATTTACAATAATAGCCTTAGTTATTTTGTTAACCGAGTATAAGATTTGTTTTATTACCACATTGTATTTATTACTTGCTTTAAGAGTGTTCTTGATGTTTTCCATCGATAGGTTTTGTAACTGATAGAGGTCCTATACTGTATGTTTTTTTTATTAATGGATATTTATCCAAGTTTAACATAGAGTTTGCTAGTCTTATATCAGGATTGGTGTGTATTGGTTGTAGAAGAGTAATCGTATCTTTTAGTTTTAATGATATTAGTAGTTTCTTGAAAATGTCATACTTATTGATTAAAACTGGGTGAATTTTTAATGTCTTAAGGGTTTCTTGATTTAGGAAGGGAATTGCTTTCGGGTTAATTTTAGATGGAGTAATATTTTGGTGAAATAATTGAATCCATAATGGATCGTAGTTAGCTATTTGAATAATGCGGCTAGCATTAATAATTTCATGGTAGAGTTGGAAGTCTGGAAGGCTTAGATCTTCTTTTTTTGGGAGTATTAGTCTGTTGTAACTAATTCTTGCACTCTTTGGGTACCAAATGAATTTTGCTAATCGAACTTTTATTTTATTAAAGAAGACAGCTGGAATTTTCATGAAAGTAGCATTCATTTGTTATAAAAATTTAGGGAGTATGTTCATTTTGACAATTAAGGCCTTTGATAAAGTAAAGAGTTTAAGCTTTCCCCATTTGCTAATGTTGCAGACTATATTAGTCCAAGTTTTAAATATGTTGTTATTAATCATATCTATTGTGTATGACTAAAGATTATAACTAAATATTTCAAACTATATTCCACTTTTATATTAGTCTCCAGAAAATAAAATTCCTTATGGCCTAGGGGGTTTAGTGGATAGATAATTGACTTATTAGGATTAATAGCATAGTTTGATACTTGGGAGAAATTGTCTATGGAAACTAAGATTTTTACCAAGATCAGTAGTAGGGCATTGAAAGTAAATATTTAGGTGATCTGCAAAGGCTGTGTATTTTATTTGGGTTTTTGATACTGAAACAAGGTGATGGTATGTTCTTTGACTTGTAGAAGTAGTGCGTCTACATAGAAATTGAACAGGTTTGTGGAGAGTGGACATTCCTGTCTGGTGCCATTAACAATTTTTATCAGGTTAGATGTGTTCTTATTAATATAAAGTGTTCTAGTTGTCTTACTATATAATGTTTTGATCATTGTTATGTATTCTTGTGGGAATCCAAATTGACAGAGTATAAAAAGGAGGATTTTTTTGATCGACTCCGTCAAAGGCTTTTGTTGCATCCACTGATAAAGCATATTTAGGGGATTTGTCCTTAGCGCATTGGTGGGTTAGTGTATAAATGGTTAGCGCATTATCACATACTTGTTTCTGACTCATAAATCCTAGTTGCTCAGGTGAAATTATAAATGGAGCGACTTTCTGTATTCTGTATACTAAAATTGTTGAAAGTATCTTCAAAACTATATTTATCAGAGCAATGGGTCTGTAATTGTTCAGATTTTTGGAGTCAGTGTTTGGTTTTGGGATAAATATAGTCGTGGAATTATTAATATATAGGTCTGATATCCCAAATTCTATTATATGGTTGTATATTTTTAAAAATATTGGTTCTAATTGTTGTTGGAAGTGTTTATAGCCACATACCCATCAGGACCAGGAGCTTTCCCTAGTTTTAGCTTTTCAATAGCCTTTTTTACTTCCTGTACTGTTAATGGACGTTTTAGGTTGTTAGATTGAGTATCATTAATCTGAGGAAATTCTAGGTTGTCTGCAAAAGTTTGGAAAAGGCCGTCATGGATATGATCTTGCGGATCATAAATGTTTTGAAATATTTCTTCAAAAGCCTGTATTATTTCCCTATCTGAGTTAAGAGATTTATCTTTATATTTTATTTCTTGTATTTTACAAGGGAGGTTTCTGACATTAATAAGTCTTGCTAGCATTTTGGATTCCGCATATTTGTATAGCATTCTTAGTTCTATGAATGTGTATTGTTGCTTTCAAATCTCATTTAGTTGTTTTTGTAAGCTTGCCATTTGTTTCTCAAGGGTAAGTGAGTGATTGTTTTGTAGTTCTAGTTCGATTAGTTTTAGTTTATCTTCTATGTTACTTATTTTTTCTCTATTTAGTTTTTTATAAAGTGATGTTTTTGAATCAGGATACCCCTCGCCCATTGAATAGCTAAAGGAGTATTATTGTTTGTAAGGCTTTCATTTAATTGATTAAGAGAGTCAGTAATTTCTTGCTCCACTTCTTTGATTTTCAGCAGGATTGAGTTTAGGGTCCAGTTTGAAATATTATAGGTACTAAACCTAGATTTATTTTGTGTTATTATTATATTAATTTTTTTTGAGTGGTCAGATATTGATCTAATCTAGGTTCTGACTTACAATGAACTTCGTTAGCAGCTATGCTTTGTGAGATTAAGAATATGTCAATTCTCAACCAAGTCTAATGGGAGGGTGAGAAATGTGTGTATTTGGTTTTTAAACTATCTGTGTTGTTTAGTTCTAAGAGATCCGCTAGGTTAAAGTCTTCAATTAATTCTGATAGAAAGGTTATGGCTTGGGGTGACTGATTATTATTTTTATTTGATCTATCTTTAGACGGATTTATTGTTATGTTCCAGTCTCCACCAGTTATAATCAGATGGTCTGAGTGCTTTAGTAACAAGTTATAGATTTCAATTAGAAAGTCAAGCTGATAGCTGCAAGGACCATAGACATTACAAAATAGTAAGGGGGTTTTGTAAGCTGGATGTGAGCATGTGAAGTGGCACCACCTGCGTTTTGTATCACTGTTATGTCTGATAATGCTCCCTTTAAATTATTTTTTAATTATTATAACTGTCCTTCTTGATGCAGCACTGTCCCCAGCTGCTATTATTTGCTGAATCCACTTAATATTTTTATCTATATCACTGTCCCATTTTTCTTTAGTCATGTGAGTTTCTTCTGAAAAGGTTGCTTCTGAGTTTGATTGATATACGAAGTGCAAAATTAGTTTTTTTTTTTTTAAAGTCTTGCAAGCCGTTTATATTCCACGAGACTACATTAATCATCTTAGATAATAATTAGGTTAAATACCCATGTTACTGAAGTAACTGTAACTATGAGGAGAGTGTTTGGCAACACATGCTGAGTAGTATGTGATATGTGTTGAAAGAAAAAAAAAGAAAAGGTGACATTGTGCTCTTTCAGCCAAATTAGACTATATCTATGTAAGTCTGGAAATAGCTTTGAGTACTTAGAGCTCTGTATTAACTGATTTAAATTCTAAAGGGTATCTTAACTATCTGATATAGTAACTCAAAATTTTCTTCGCTTAACAGGATCCCAATAAAGGCAGTCCCACACACAGTCCGTAATAGCAGCAAGGCACAAACTGTTCAGTCAGCGACCATGTAAATAAAAAACAGTTTATTTAAACCTTATTACAAAATAAAATTCAATTGATTAAGCGCTTTCATTTCCACTCTGGAAACTTCTTCAGAATAATGAAATCACATGTGCGGACATATTTATACTTAATTTAAAGTCCAATTCATTCCAATTAAGTCATTAATTGGTTTAGTTTAATTAAAGGTATAGTACAGAATGTTAAAAAATATGTATATATATCGTGACATAAAAATAAATATAAACTTAATGACATTATAAAACCAAAAGCACATATATCTGGCATCATAGGGTTCAGTAACCGTTGTTGAAAAGTTGTTCTAAAAATGCTAAATTTGATACTACAAACTAGACCTAGCCTATTGTATGCTGTCTAAATTCATACATATAAATATAAATAAATATGTTAAAATAGATGTGTTTAAAATATTTGAGATATGAAATATGTGATAATAAACAAATAAATACAACAAATGTAATGTCTATATAGGTTCATAGGTTGGTACTGGGCTATCTGCCCAAAGGCATATATTAGCCCAGCCACGTTGTGTGGTATTCACCGCCCCTTTAGTAGTTCCCTAGACCCTTGTACTAGTAGATAGTACCCTTGGCCCCTATCTAGTAGTGCTGTTGGTGTGATCCCCGGTGTGAACTTTCTGTTACCCATCCACTCATCATTGAAGAGTGATAGTGAGGGGCTCTGTCTTATGTAGATCGGGACCCTGTTCCATAGTAAGGGAAGTCTCTGCGAAGGGAATCTATCCCTCCAGCATGTTCTATTCATTGTTGTGTTGAGGTTTATATCCCTAGCGCGTGTAGCTCGAGTAGATTTGGTTTTGCTAAGATGGAGCATGTTCAGCAATTCTGGGTTGGACATGGCTCTGTACGTTAGACAGAGATCGCCTCTGAGAAAGCGATATGCAACAGAGAACAGTCTTAGCTTTTTCAATTGTGCTGCATAGGGCAACTGTTTGAGGCCAGTAATCCTCTTGGTTAGGTACCTCTGTGGTCTCTCCAGCTGCTGGAGATGTCTAGCCAGGTACATTCCAATTGGTGCATTGTACTCAATAACGGGTCTGATGAGGGAAGAGTAGAGGGGCACCATTACATCCTTAGATCTTGATGCAAACTCTTTCGTGATCAGATGGGTCAAATAGAAGGATTTACTAACCATTTTGGCAACATGGTTATCAAAGGAAAGCTGACTATCTACTTGGGTCCCTAGATCCCTTATTTCTTCTTCAGATTTCAGGGGATTACCTCCTATGTTGTAGTTTGTGGGTACTCTGTTTTTTCCAAAGGGGATTACTACGCATTTTTTTGCATTTAGCTTGAGACCATGGCTTTGACACCATGCATCAGTCTCATTTAGGCCCTTCTGGAGGATCTCCATGTCGGCCGGAGACTCTATTATAGCACCCAGTTTGCAGTCGTCCTCAAACTTAGTCAGCCACAGCCCTTCCGTGCTTGCCTGTACTTCTGAGAAGTATATGCCAAACAGGAGGGGCCCCAGGACAGAGCCCTGAGGAACACCACTCATTACTGGTCTAGATTCGGACATAGATCCCACTACTCTTACTTTATGGGATCTGTCTGAGAGCCAGTTTGCGATCCATCTTGTGATGTAAGGGTTTATACCCAACCTGGTGAGCTTATCAATAATACCTGAATGGGGAATGGTGTCAAATGCATTAGCAAGGTCAAGGTAAGCCGTGTGTACCTCCTTTCCCTTATCTATAGCCTGAGTAACTGTCTCAAAGAAATCCACCAGTTTCAGGAGGCATGATCTACCCTTGATGAAGTCGAACTGTGTGGGGTCCAGCGACTGCAGGTTCCCAATCTCTCCATTTATGAGTTCCATAATGATTCGCTCCATAGCCTTACAGATCAGACTGATTAGGCTTATTGGTCGGTAGTTCCCAGGGTCAGTTGTGGCCCCACCCTTGTGTAGCGGGACCACCGTTGCTGTGCGCCATTCTATGGGTACATATCCTGTCGAGAGGCTGAGACTGAACAGGGTATTAAGATGTGGGGTTAATTCCTTTTGGAGCTCGCATATGACACAGCCTGGGCCACCATCTGTTCCCATGAAGGCAGTGTTTTTAGCTTTAGATAGAGCCTTGTTAACCAATGTATCAGTAATAATTGGACTTACACAATCCCTTGGAATGGTAATAGACCCTGTAGGTGGTGAGGGGGGGGGGAGAAATTTGCACTGAACCTGTCAGCCAAGATGTTGGTAATGTCAGAAGGGTCAGTGTATTTTGTTCCATTTTGTACTAGCTCAGAACAGACCTGAGCACTGCCATTTAGGTTTTTGACGTAGCCATAGAAGGCCTTATGGTTATCCTTGGCATCCTTGGCAACATTCTTTTCAAAATTAGCTTTAGTTGACTTGATGAGGGCCCTCATTTTCTTACTAATGCTGATCAGGGATGATTTTTCTACTTGAGATTTGGCCCTTTTTTGTATAAGTCTCCTCCTTTTATTGTAAAGTTTGCTTATGGCCGGGGTCCACCAGACTGGTTTCTTCTTGCTTGAGGAAGGAGTCTTGGTTTTATTTGGGATAGCATGGTCCATGCAATCCTGAAGATGCATATAGAGTGCCTTGGTGTAGGATTCCGCATCCTGGATATTATTATCCTTCTGCAAGGGAATAGTGAAGCTTTCCACTTCAGATGCAAGTAGTTTGAAGTTTGCTTTGGAAAGGTTTTTGACTATGGTTTCTTTGACTGGGGGGAGGTGGAGGGGTGAGGATGTCCAGGGTTATCAGTTTGTGGTCGGATCTGACCAAGGAGGGAGTGATAATGGGTGTGGTACAATGGGCGCCCATATTTGTGATGACTAAATCCAATATGTTGTCCCCTCTAGTGGGGGAATATACTAGTTGTTCAAGGGCATTTGAATTTATAAATTCTATGAATTGCTGAACATAGGAGTTGGAACATTGGTAGTTCGCCCAGTCTATACCAGGGTAGTTGAAATCACCCAAGATTATGGTGTTGGGTAGGACCTTTATATTTTCCAATGTCTCAAGGAATGCAGAGTGAGCATCTTGGGACATGGTGGGCGATCTATAACTGGCTATGACTTGAAATGTGGTTTTGCCTGCTGATAGTTGCGCATGGATGATCTCTGGAGCATCATGCTGCGCTACTAACCTGGAGATATGGGTATCCTTGATGAATATGGATACACCTCCGCCCTTTGTACTGCGATCTGGTAACTGAGGCCGGAAGGTATGATATGAATTGTAACCTGGCAGTGCTGGGGTGCTCTATTGAGCCTTGAACCAGGTTTCCGTCACTGCACAAACATCAATTTTCTCCATGCTGAGGAGAGCCTCGAGTGTGTGCATTTTGAGGTTGAGACTTCTGGCGTTGAGTAGCATTACCCTTAGTTTTTGGTTACCTGTGCTGGTTACGGTGGTTGGTTTGTCCTTTGAGCCTTGCCTAAAACAGGCACTATGGGGACGGCAAGAGCCTTGGCCAGTATTCGAAAACCTAGGGGTGACAGGTGCAACCCATCTCTGGCAAAACAGCGAGGCTTGTCTATCATGTCATCCCAGGCAGACAGACACTGGATCCCCTTAGAATGACACCAGAAGCTTAGCCAATTGTTGAAATTGATCATTTTGTCTTTGTATTGTGGTATCATTCTAGGTGAAGGTAGTATGCTACTAAAGGTCAGGGTCATACCATCTTGGGCTACATGATCAGAGAGCTCCTCAATGTCTCTTTTCATGTAGTCCAGGGAGGTACGTCTTAGATCATTCACACCAACATGTACAATGACAGCGTCATACTTGTACTTGTTCTGGAGTGACCTAAGTGCTTGTGTTATGTGGCGGATCCGAGCACCCGACAGGTAGCTGACAGTAACCTTCTCCTTGTTCAGCCTGGTGAGTGGAACATCCATGTGCCTTACTATAGAGTCTCCTATTACTAGCGTGTTAGGTATGGTGTTTTGCCTTAAGGGCTGTTGTGAGGCACACTGCTGAGGTGAATTATGCATTTTCTGGCTTGTGTTTGGGGGTGCAGGTTGCTTGCTTGTCTGCTTTGGAGGGCACTGTTTCTTTTTCAGATTGGTACCTAGTGCCTCCATATATGGTTTTGTGTATTTATGCGTATGTTTTGTCGGTGCCTGTTTTGTAGATTCATGATATAATACATAATACAAGACAAAGAACCGATACATCATGTTTCCTCAGTACAAAGTCATAACTAAAATTTGTTCACGTTCTTATTAATTAATTGATTGTCATTTTGTTCATTTTGTTTTGTTTTACTTTATTTTTTTTTACTTTATTAGCTCTTAATCTTAAGGCTGGTAGAAGTGATACATGCTCATTCATCCAGGGGGTGTGTTCGAATCCAAACGTAGCTGCCAAATTAGTTTTCTAAAACACAATTTGTTTTCCCAGTCCCCCCCTCTACTATCCCTAGGGACCATTTCCAAAATCCAAAATTTAAAGTTGGCTTCTGTACATGACAAAGTATGTCTGTAAAGTGCATTTGTTTCCCTTTTTCTGTTGACATCATACATGTGTTCATATATCCTCTGACGCAGATGTCTTTCCGTTTTTCCCACATAATAAGCCCAACAGAATGTACAGTAAGCTAAATATACAATCCCTTTTGTATAACAAGTGTAGTGTTATTTGCTCTTAAGGGTAATTGGGATAGTGGGTAATAGTAAATCCCCCTTGTTAGCTACAAAAATGCATTGGGAGCATCTTCCACAACAGAAAGTTCCCTTTTTGTTAAACATTTCTTCACTATTCTCCTGTCTGGTCTTCCCAAAATATTTTTAAGATTAAGGCCCTTTCTAAAGCTATAACACAAATGCCTATCAAATACTTCTAACCTGTTGGGCATGCTCTTAAACATGTCCCATGTTTTGTCAATGGCCCTTCTCATCAGGGTAGAGTCTGAATTATATGTCATAACTAAAAAGGGAGTAGTATCTTTCTTTGTATAAGTTCCCCCATTTTCACCCTCACCAATTGTGTTATAACCAATGTTCGCTGTGTTATGTTCTGAGTTCAGTAAGGGTACAAATCTTGTACCCCACCCCTTAATCATCTCCTTCTTAAGAGAATTAATGAGAGAATCAGGATAACCTCTATCCAAAAATAATTTATGTACATATTCCATTTTGTTTATGAAATCTACATAATTGGATGTCATCCTTGCCACCATAACCATTTGTCCTTTTATGATGTTCTTCTTCTGTAAAGGGGGGTGGTTGCTATTGTAATGTAGATACGAATTAGAAAAGTAAGACTTCCTGTAAATGTTCGACACATATTTCTCATTTAAAATATCTTTTGAGATAGCTACATCTAAGTAGTGTATCTCATCTGTGTTAAATTCATGTGTAAAACTAAGAATCTTGGTAGAGCTGTTAAAAAATTCCATAACTTTTGGAATATCATCTTGAGTACCCTTCCAAACTATAAATATATCATCCAAAAAATGAAAATATTTAACAATATTGTCCATAAATGGAGAAGTAAAAACAAAATGTAACTCCCAGTATAACATGACTATGTTGGCGTAAATGGGGGCGCATGCTGCCCCCATAGCCACACCATCCAACTGTTGAAAAATGTCTCCCTGGAAGTAAATTAAATTGTTTTTGAGAACCAACTCTGTATTCTCTAATACAAGTCTAAATTTGTGTTCATTAAGAAATTTGAATTCCATTAACATATGTTCAAACCACTCTAAACCTGTATTGTGTGGAATGACGGAAAACAAATCCTTTACATCAACAGTGAGAAATGAGTAATGGGATTGGTATTGTAGTTGGTTAATTTTGTTTAACAAATCCCAGGAATCAATCAAAATGTGTGGGTATAATTTGTAGAAGGGCTTCAATTTTGTGTCCACATAGATTGCTAGGGGTTGGGTTTTAGAGCCATCTGATGTCACAATAGGTCTTAAAGGTGGGTTTCTACTATCTTTGTGCAGCTTGGGGATGCCAAACATTGTAGGAAGAAAAGGTTTGTCAACCTTAAAAAATCTATATAACTTGTCATCAATTAAACCTTGTAATAATTTGTCCTCAATAATAAGATATATCCTTTTTATATTCTATGTTAAGTTCATTCCTTGAAATAATCATTTTAGTAATATAGGACCAGTTGCTCATTAAAACAACCCACCCCCTTTATCGGGCTTCATAATTCTTATATCTGAGTTGTGATGTATAATTTCATCCAAAGTTGCCCTTTTCTCTGAGTTTAGATTAAAATGAAAATATATTTTTTTATTTTGATAGTAACTAAACTTTATTTCTTTTATTAAAACATTCTCAAAGTTACTGATGTCATTATGTAAGGGGCGATTGTATGTACTTTTCCTCACCAACTCACCATAAGGTCTAGTGGGCAAATTATTTTGAACCTCCTTACTGGAGGCCAATGCCTCCAAATTTAACTTTCTCATAAATAATTTTATGTCTAGAGTAATTTCAGCCAAATCTAGTTTTCTAACTGGAACAAAAGTAAAGCCCTTTTTAAATAAAGAAAAATGTCTATCCTCAGTTTTAATGTCAGTATAATTATAAATAAAAAAACTCTCCATTTTGTTGATTAATAACACTGTTGTAAGTATCTGATATAGTATTCACATTATAGTTGTTTTTTGGGGAGTAGGATATGCTGTATAAAACAAAGACATTTATGGATGAAGAAAGGGGAAAGGCAAAAGCCGTGCAGTAAGCTGCAATCTATGGACAGTCGTGCTGACTTTCCTTGGTAAAACTTTACTGCATGTTTTTCCTGCCACCAAAGAGTTTCTTTACAAAACCATTCAATGCTATGCATAAAGCAGCAGTTAAGCTTTATTATAAATGTAGTGGGCCTTTCAGAGTGGGTTTCTAGGCTGCTGTTTAATATCATTAAAATTAATACATACCTTTGAAGCCACTGTATTTAGTAAACATATAAGAATGAAGAAGGTGTAATAGTTATGCTGTTAGAGGGATGTGAAAGCACTGCATACTTCTCAACTTCTTTACTTATGAATTCTGAACAGAACTAAAATAATGGTGAGGTAAGGTCCCCAAATCTGGGACTATTTTTAAATATTAATTAGTAGAAGAGATTTTGTGTCAATGTGCATTTTGTGAACAAGAAGAACTATGAAGCTCAGTTTATGTCAGTACTGACTGACTGCAATCCTTGCTGAGCTACAAGGAAAAACAAACAAAAAGTTATGAGCGGAAACTGCAAAAATATGGCACAAAATCAGGGACATTCTGCAAAATTACACATAGCTGAGAGCTATGGATGATAGGGTAAATAACATTCATAAACATTTTCTTGTGTCATGAACTTTGTTCTACATTCAGCCCCACTGTGCCATTGTGGAACCAAACAAGAGTAACTTCACACACACCCGCATCCTATACTACAACTATTTCTACCTCTGCTTTCACTTTTTATTTACTCTATTGTTTTACCTAGAATGAAGCGATATCTGATTGATCCTCCTCTTCTTTGTCTGAATACCTATTTATCTGTATTGTTAAACAGACATACAACTTTTTGTTCTTTCTACAAACCTGTGTTATGATATTGTAAAATATGAGTGCTACGTTTTTTGAACTGCTACATACGTCTACATTTATGCTTGTCTATCATTTTAAATTTATGTAATAATACAGTAAAATATGAGTGTTATGTTTGAAGTGGGGATTTTCTCTCTGGGCCACCACTGAAAACGAGTACTGTTGACCCAGTCGGACTATCCCAGTAAACAAACATCAAATAAACAAATAAATAAACTATATTTTCATTAGCAGAAATAACAAATACATTTGAAAGGTATGCACATACATTTTTCAGAATTTGATGGAACCTGTCCTTACGCTAGTTATTGACTTTTGTACTGGGCAAGGGATTTTAAAGAAATCTAATAAAATGTGTGTATGTTTATGTATACATGAGGAAGACAGTACAGACATAAAAGGGAAAACAACAATGCATGTCTGTATTTCATATGCTTTATAAGATAAAGTTTGGGATTTTTGGGTTGATTAGGTAATCATTTGTCAAGATGTAAACCACGACGTCTGCCAGGGATATGGGTCAGTAATTTAAATACACACAGCACCAACACATATCACAGTTCTGTTAGATGCATTCTGTATTATAAAAAGGATATGCTTTACAAATTTGTGGCACACTTAAACCTACCAGGAAGTACTTTTCACATAATAGAAAATTGTCACTGAACATAGCCAGCTAAACAAGTGGAAAAATTCACAATCCAACTGTTTAAAAATAAAAATAAATAAATAAATGACATGGTCCAGTGGACTGAAAATTTAAAGCAGTAAAATAAAATAAAATATGTTAAACCTGACAAAGTTTTTGTTTATTGCATTTTTTTTTTTACTTTTATGCATACGCAGTACAGAAATCTGAACTGGAAAATACATGTGATCTGTGTCAATTCCAGTTTTTACAATCTGACCTCCTTCTTAAAGTAATAAAATATGCCAGATGTGCAGACCAGTTTCCCTGTATATGCTTCACTGATATGCTTTGTTCTGGTGTTCCACCTCATCCACCAAATCAACTGCCAGTCCAACTATCAGCTTTACAGTGTCCTTAATATTTCTTAGTTCAGGGCTTTTCAGTGTTACCTAATCCATTACCTAACTTTATTTGCATTTGTAATTTTATACTCTGCGTCCACGGACATTTCTACCTTTGCATGTAATGCTCATAGATCGATGAGTCCCTTTTTTAGTAATTGTCCTTGGCGCTGCACACAGCATAAAGGGCACTTCAGTCCTGTCTGTAATACATTTTCAGTTCATGCTAGTCAATGACTTTGGTGTTTGTTTAAATTCTTCATATATTTAGACTTTTAGTGCTATGAGAAGAATGGACTCCACCCTTAAGTCAGGACACAATTAAAGTTAATGAAATTTATTGATCTTTGATGTTCCCCAAGAATGCTCTTCTCAGCACCCGCAATGTACCCAGAATTGTCTCGTTCTATAATTCAAGTGGAGTTTCTTTATTGGTAGCATATTTAAATATATTTGAACATTTTTGTTTATACACCCAGTTGCTTCCACCAACACTGGGACTATCTGGGTTCCTTATTGCTCATTACTCTAGTTTCTGCTTGCAAGCCTTGATATTTTATAACATTATGCCTTTCAGTTTGTAAAACTCTACAGTCAATGAGTGAAGCACCTTTCTTGCTGTACTTTGATGTTCTGAAATAACCATAAATTATTTCTGCCCAAATTTCCTAAAGAAAACATATATATTCTAATCTCCAACCTGCCTTCTCAGTTAACATGACCTGGACCACCTCAATGTGGTAATAGAGTTTGGTCATCACCATCATCACCCCCCCTTTATTTCCCATTTTTCTACATGTGGTTGGGATGTCGTGTCAGCTGTTACCATCTCTCCATCTCTCCCTCTCTACATTCAGTGTCACTCTCTTACCTTCTTCAATAGTCATGCCTGTCTGTCGCAGGTCTTCTCTCATGCAATCCATCCATCTCCTTGCTGGACACCCTGATTTCTTCTTGCCTTCATCCTGTCTGTCCAAAATCTTCTTCACCAGATTGTCTCCTGCTTTTTTTGCACATGTCTGAACTACCGTAGTCTGTTCTTTTTGGCCTTCTCTGCAATTGGAGCTACTTGGGCTTCTGCTCACATGTCCTTATTTGTCTGTCCCACAGTGGCCATCCAACCACCCATCGTAGGCACTTCACCTCCATTAGCTCTGACTTCCTCAACTCCTCTGCCTTTACTGCTCACATTTATGTACCACAGTAGTACTGGTCACGTAACTGTCTTGTACACTTTACTTTTCAGTTTCTTCAGCGTTCTTCCATCATACACTACCCCTGACTCTCTGTGCCAGTTAGCTGAGGCTCATTTGATACTAGTTTTTTTTTTTTTAACGAGAAGCCTCTTTATTAAATTAGCACTTATGACCTTATGACATAGGCAATCATACATTTATATAATTGAAAACAAACCATATTGACAGAGTCCCAGCTGCAAGTATTTTACATCAAAGACCGTATTGACATAATTTTAGTTGCAAACATTATATACGTCACTTATAATCTACCCAATCATTGTCAGTCAAACATTACATTGCTCATTCAAATCCTGCCATCTTTTAAACCTCATTCCTCCCCTATACATATTGTTCCCACATCTCACACTTTTTGCTATGTAATTTGCTCCTACCCTTTTTTAAAGATCCCAATTCCAGCTATTTTATCCCTTACTATATTCACTGCTTCTAGTACAGTTGGTGTAGATTTTGATCTCCATTTTTTAGTAATTGCTTTTTTTGGCACCCACCTTAATTAGACTCCGCAAGGCCTTACTATGTCTAGGCAATGCCAGTTCTGTAGCATAGCTCAGAAAAATAATTTCCCTAATTGCACCTATTTGCTCACCCAGGATCGCTGGCAGAGTACTCTGCAGTGAATCTTTAAAGTCAGCCATCTCATTACACTCCCAGAAAATATATTCCAAATTACCTCTTTCTTCCCCATCACACCTCCAACATCTGCTGCCTACCTGAGGAAAAATTATCTGGAGTCTACTTGGGGTATAAAAACATATATGTAAACATTTCCAAGCAAAAATCCTAAATTTTCTAGATTTTGTTGCATATTTGGCAGACAAACATATATCCCCATTTGTTTTCTTGTGAATTAGTCTTCCAGTCTCTCTTCCCAATCCTTTCTAACATCCTCTGACTGATTCTTATACTATATGCACCACTAATTATTCCATTTTTAACAGCAGCTTCTGTTCTAGATTCTATTAAAAACTCTACCAGTGCTGGTCTTTTGTTTAGGACCACCATATTTTTTTCTCTTTGCCTATACTCTGATATCAATCCTTGATAGGGAAGGCAATCTCTAGCCTGCAGTCCAAATAAGTTCTTGGCATCTTCCCATTCTATCATCTTTCCCTCTCTAGTTATTTGCCCCCAGTACCTTGGTTCCTTTGCCAGTTTTCTCCAATACATTCCAGTCCCCTCTTGCTTACTGTTTGTATCCATAGTTGCAGTCAATCCTATTGGCTAAATCAACTCTCTCCATTCCAGAATTGGCTTAGTTCTTAGAATCCACAAATAGGCACAGTGAACTGACTAACTACACACACACACCAAGGAGTACCAAACCAACTTCAAGTAAATTCAGATTCAGAAATACAATTTATTCGAACTGAGCGCTTTCATCTATTATAACATAGACTTCATCAGAGTTAATACACTAGGTGAAATGAGCTCAATTTATACCTTACAATTAATTGATCACATGATAACATACCAGGCACCTAAACAGGCATGTCCAAGGGTCAGCTTCCAGTGATTTCTCCTGTCCACCTGGTGAATCTGGGCATACTGGGGTAATGCTGCAACTGCCTCATGTACACAGACAATCCTCTCCTCCTACCACCCAACACTACAACCTGTGAGAGATGCACTTACATACCCAAACTGGAAGCATAGCTCTCTCCGGCCAAGATTGTGCTAGACATCCAAGAGGAGAAGGTTAACACCTACACTACCCCTCAAGCAACTCATAGCCCTTCAAATCCCACACCATCAACACCCACACATAGCAACACTAAACCCACATATGCAGAGGCCCTTAACATTAACCTGCCCAAGCAACAAGGACCTCCGAAGCTGAAACGCAAACAAACACCAGTCAAAACCAAAGTGACACATAGCTTGCAACACCAGTGTGCCACCCAACAACAGCCCCTAAGGCAAGACAATGTACCAAATACTTTAGTCATAGGTGACTCTATAGTCAGGCACACTGATGTCCCACTCACCAGACTGAACAAGGAGAAAATTACAGTCAGCTGCCATGCTGGAGTGAATAACTTGAGATGTACCTCCCTGGACTACATGAAAAGAGACGTGGAAGAGCTCTGGGATCATGTGGCCTAGGCAGGTATGACCCTGCCCTGAGTAGCATCCTGCCTTTGCCCAGAATGATACCACAGTATAAGGACAAAAGGATTGACTTCAACAATTGGCTAAGCTTCTGGTGTCATTCAAAGGGGATCCAGTATTTGTCTGCCTGGGAAGACTTGATCGACAAACCACAATGCTTTGCCAGAGATGGTCTGCACCTGTCACCCCTGGGATTCAGGTTACTGGCTAAAGCTCTTGCCACCCCTATAGTGCCTTTTTTAGGCAAGGTTCAAAGGATAAAACCACCACCGTAACAGATACAAGCATGCAAAATCTGAAGGTAATGCTATTCAATGCTAGAAGTCTAAACCTCAAAATGCACTCTCTCGAGGCACTCCTAAAAATGGAGAACATCGATATCTGTGCAGTAACTGAGACCTGGTTCAAGGATCCAGAGAGCACCACTGCAATACCAGGCTACAACTCTTACCACACTTTTCGGCCACAAAACCAAGACCGAAACACTAAAGGTGGAGGAGTGTCCATATTCACCAAGGATATTCACACCTCCAGGCTAGTTGCCCAACACAATGCATCTGAAATTCTCAAGCTGCAACTAACACTAGGTAAGACTGCAATCCAAACTGTAGCTTGCTACAGATCCTCCACCATGCCCCAAGATTCTCACTATACCTTTTTAAACATACTGGAAAATATTAAGATACAACCAAACACCCTAATACTGGGTGATTTCAACTACCCTGCCATTAACTGCGAAAACTACTCGGGTACCAAATCCTTTTCCGAACGGTTCTTGGAATTTATAAATTCCAACGCCCTGGATCAACTAATCCATTGTCCCACCAGGGGCTCCAATATCCTAGACCTGGTCATTACCAACATGGGTGATAGATGCTCCACACCAGTGGTCACCTCCTCATTGGTCAAGTCTGACCATAAGCAAATCACCCTTGACATCCACATCCCACCCCCACCCCCAGTAAGGAAACCTCCTTAAAAAACTTCTCCAAAGCCAGCTTCATGCTACTGAAGTCAGAAGTGACAAACTTCACAACACCCATGCAGACGGGATCTGAAAGTTCGACTGCAGAATCCCACACTAAGGCACTGTACGAACACATCCACTCGTGCATAAATCGTGCCATCCCAAATAGAACCAAGATGCTCTTCTCCAAAAAAAGGAAGCCAATCTGGTGGTCCCCTGCTATAAACAAACTATACAACAGAAGGAAGAAACTGTTGCAGAAAAGAGGAAAATCCCAGGATGCAAAAAACTTCCTCACCAGCCTCAGTAAGAAGCTGAGATCCCTCATAAAATCCTCAAAACTAGTTATGAAAATAAAATTGCCAAAGATTCCAAAGACAACCACAAGGCATTCTATAGTTATGTCAAGAATCTAAATGGCAATGCTCAGATCTGCTCTGAGCTACAACAGAATAGCATCAAATATACTGATCCCAAGGATATTACCAATATCCTGGCAGATCAATTTATTGCCAACTTCACCTCCCTCTCACCCCCTAAAGGGCCCATCTCAATACCTAAAGATTGCCAAATTCTGGTAATCACAGCCACACAGGTAGAAACCGCACTCTCCAAAGCCAAAAATACAGCATCCATGGGACCAGATGACATCCAAGGCTGTGTACTACATGAACTACAAAATGAACTGGCACCTCACCTAAGTGTCATGTTTAGTCATAGCCTCACCTCAGGCTTCGTGCCCACTGAGTGACACACAGCTACAGTTATCCCACTCCACAAGGGGGGATCCACCTTGGATCACGAGAACTACCGTCCCATCAGTCTGACAAGCCTGATCTGCAAGGGCATGGAACGCATTATCATGGAACTTATAAACAAAGACATTGGCAACCTACAAACACTGGACCCCACCCAATTTGGGTTTGTGAAGGGCCAATCTTGTCTCCTGAATCTGACTGACTTCTTCGAATCAGTCTCCAGAGCTGTGGACGAGGGTAAGGCAGTTCACACAGCCTATCTGGACCTCGCCAAGGCCTTCAACACCATCCCCCACTCTGGAATCATAGATAAACTTACTAAGCTGGGCATAAATCCCTACATCACTCGATGGGTTGCTAACTGGCTTACTGACAGAACCCAGACTGTAAAAGTAGCCGACTCCAAATCCAGCTCCAGACAAGTGACAAGTGGAGTACCTCATGGTTCAGTCCTTGGACCACTCTTGTTTGGCATCTACTTCTCTGAAGTACAGACCAACACTAAGGGACTCTGGCTAACAAAGTTTGCAGATGACTGCAAACTGGGAGCCATTATTGAATCCCCAAATGATGTGGATATTCTACAAAAGGGCCTTACAGAAACAGATGCCTGGTGCCAGAGCCATGGGCTCAAGCTTAATGCCAAGAAATGTATAGTTATCCCCTTTGGAAAAAAACATGTACCCATGAATTGCCACATAGGTGGCAGGACTCTAAACATCGAAAGTGTGATAAGAGACTTAGGGACACAGGTGGACAGTGGTCTCACGTTCAATAACCACATTGCCACAACAGTCAGGAAATCCTTCAATGTGGCACACCTCATCACTAAGGGCTTTTCATCCAGAAAAAAGGAGGTCATTATCCCACTGTACTCATCCCTCATTAGACCCATTATAGAGTATAATGCCCCATTTGGTATGTACCTCACAAGACATCTGCAACAGCTGGAAAGGCCACAGAAATACCTCACCAAAAGAATCGCAGGCCTAAAGCAGATGCCATATGCTGACCATCTAAAAAAACTCCAGCTATACTCTGTGGCATATAATCTACTCAGAGGCAATCTCTGCTTAACATACAAGGCCATATCAAACCCTGAACTGTTGGACATGCACCACTTAAAGAAATCCCAATCCCTCAGAGCCACACGCTCCAGGAATCTAAACCTTGTCATCACAATGAACAAAACATGCTGGAGGGAAAGGTTCCTGACCCAGAGACTCCCCATACTCTGAAATAGACTGCCCATACATGTCAAGCAGAGCACCTCATTGGCCCTCTTCAAAAGGAACCTTGATGATTGGATGGGAGATAGGAAATTCACCCCGGGGATCATATCAGTCGCCCTGCTAGACAGGGGTCCAGAGAAGTAAATATTGCGGGAAGCAATATCCAGGGAATTTTCATGGCTATGCTTGCATAGCCTAGTACCAACCTATGAACCTATGAACCACCATAAAAGTCTTAAAGTCATATAACTCCCCACATGTACATAAATCACTACAAAATAATTAAAACATATACATTTTAAAGCTTTATTTAAAATCAAACTAAATATGATCTAAATTTTAAAATACTGGCAATTGAAACCTGCAATTGTATTTCTGAATCTGAATTTACTTGAAGTTGGTTTGGTACTCCTTGGTGTGTGTAGTTACAGTCAGTTCACTGTGCCTATTTGCAGATTGTTTTCTCTGGTCCGTGGTTCTTAGTTCTTAGAATACTTTCTGCTACTTTTTGAATATAATATTCTGTATGGTTATTGTTATTCTCCTTAAAGTTCTGCATCCAAAATCCCAGTCTGTCCTCCTTTCTTGAGCCCCCCCCCCCCGATTTCACCATCATGGTGTGATGATCCATTTTTTTACATTTAAGTTGAGGCCATGACTTTGGCACCAGTGGTTAGTTGCTGTGAGACCTTCTTGTAGTATGTTAACATCATCTGGGGAGTCAATGACAGCATCCAACTTACAGTAGTCCACAAACTTGGTTAGTCACAGGTATTTTCCCTTTGACTGGACCTCTGAGAAGTAGATGCCACACAGTAGGAGTCCTAGGACAGATCCCTGGTGTGTGTAGTTACAGTCAGTTCACTGTGCCTATTTGCAGATTGTTTTCTCTGGTCCGTGGTTCTTAGTTCTTAGAATACTTTCTGCTACTTTTTGAATATAATATTCTGTATGGTTATTGTTATTCTCCTTAAAGTTCTGCATCCAAAATCCCAGTCTGTCCTCCTTTCTTGAGCCCCCCCCCCCCCCCGATTTCACCATCATCCCTTTCCATGTTGAATTATAGGTTTCTGCTTATGCTGTGTATAGGAGCCATAACTGTGTAGCTCTGAAATACCCAATCCCAACCTGCCTTGTTCTATTGGAAGAATCTTGCCGTCTTCCCCTCCCAGATTAAATCTTTCAGCTTTTTATTAATTGCTATCCACAACTTCTCCTTTGGTTAATAAAAATATGCCTGACCTGTGTATAAGACTAACGGGACTAAAAACATTTTTAACTGCTAGTATTTTACTAGCCATATCCATAAAGCAGAGCTTCCAAGTTCTCAGTTTTTGTATTATCTTTTGTTTAGTCTCTTCCCACATATCCTTATCTGCCACACCAAAATCATTTTTAATCCATACTCCTAAATGCTTCATGTTATCATGTCCCAATAAATATGTATATTGCTGAACCAATTCATGTGTGGGTACATAATTTACCATGTTTGCATTTGTTTTAGCTTCATTAATTTTGTATCCAGTAAAGATTTGAAATTATCTCAGAATGTTCCACAATATTGTAATGTTCTTTTCTGGTTTTATCAGATATAAAATAACATCATCTGCAAACAACGCCAGCTTTTCTTGACTACCATACCAATTGCAGCCTTGAACTTCTAAGTCCATTATTTGCTTTGCCAATGGTTCCAAATATATTGGAAATAACAAAGAGGAAAGAGGACACCCCTGACTGGTGCCTCTGCTCAAGTAGAAATTATCAGAGAAGAACCCACCCACTTTAATTTTCACCTCTGATCTTCATATATCCTCCTAATCAATCTTATAATTTTATCAGGGAATGCAAACGCTTCCATTGCCATGCTCATAAAATCCCAGCTTACTCTGTCAAATTCTTTCTCTTCATCAAGGCTCACCAACAACAGTGGTATTTACTTACATTCTGCTTCCAACTGGATCATCAATGTTGTTCATAGGATCATAGAATCATAGGAGGTTACTAGGCTAATGGCCCTGGGGCCCATACAAGCCTAGCCAAGAGTTTATCCCCAAAAAGAAACCTCAGTCAGCAGCTGTCGCCCCTGTCAGTGAGGGACACAGGTGGAACCCCTGGGACAAATGTGTGGTTTCCCATCCACTCATCAAGGTTGTGCTGGAAGAGGGTCAGCAAAGTACTCTGTTTAACATGTATGGAAAGTCTACACGGGGCAGCCTCTGGGAGACAAACCTGTCTCTCCAGAAGGTTTTATTGATATTGCATATTAGACTCAGGCCTTCCAAATGGATAATGCATGAGGAGTTACATTTAGTGATATGGAGCATCTCTAATAGGGCAGGATCCAAGATTGCCTTGTAGGAGAGACACAAATCACCTCTGAGCAATGTGTATGATACCGAGTAGAGTGATAGTGATTTGAGCCTGTCCTCATAGGACAGGTGCTGGAAGCCATGGATTCTCTTTGTGAGGTATTTCTGTGGCAATTTCAGTTGGTGCAGATTTTGGAGAGGTACATACCAAATGGGGTGTTACACTCAATTACTGGTCTAATGAGGGAGGAGTACAGAGTACATAACCTCCTTTTTTGGATGCAATTCCTTTACTTATGAGATGAACCAAGTAAAAGGCTTTTATGACCACTGCCTCCACATGATGGTCGAATGTGTGATTGTTGTCAACCTAAGTACCCAAGTCTCTTACCACAGGCTGTGTGCTTAGGGGGTTGCTATCAGTGTGGTAATCAGTAGGCATCATGTTTTTGCCAGATGGTGTGATGATCCATTTTTTTACATTTAAGTTGAGGCCATGACTTTGGCACCAGTGGTTAGTTGCTGTGAGACCTTCTTGTAGTATGTTAACATCATCTGGGGAGTCAATGACAGCATCCAACTTACAGTAGTCCACAAACTTGGTTAGTCACAGGTATTTTCCCTTTGACTGGACCTCTGAGAAGTAGATGCCACACAGTAGGAGTCCTAGGACAGATCCCTGGAGAAGTCCACTAGTGACAGGTCTGCTATCGGAGGTGGAGGCACCTATTTTGACTTTGAGGGTCCTGTCGGTGAGCCAGCTGGCCACTCATCTGATGAGATAGGAATGCCAAGTTGTGTTAGCTTTTCGATGATGCTTGAGTGGGGGACAGTGTCAAAGGCCTTAGTCAAGTCAAGGTAAGCTGTCCCTCATTCAGGACCATGGTGATAGTCTCAAAGAAGTCAACCAGATTCAACAGGCAAGACCTGCCCTCGACGAATCCAAACTGGGTGGGGTTAATGTTGTCAAATGCTTGCCTCCCCTCCACAAAATCACACTGATCCAACTCTATTAATTTTGGCATCACATTTTCCATTCTTTTAGCCATTATAGACATAAACACTTTATAATCATGGTTTAGAATTGAACTGGGCCTGTATGAAGGTGGGTCTGCTGTATCTTTACCCTCTTTAGGTATTACAGCTACTACCACTTTCTTCCAGGATGTTGGTACTTCTCCTCCTCTTAAAATACTGTTAAACAAAACCTTCCAGATCTTTATTCCCTCCTAGCTTCTAAACTTTCACACAATATAATTTATTCAGGAGACTGTCCTGATGATTGGTTATATATCACCATTTTTATCTCATCTCCTCCTATCCTGTTAGTAATTGAGCTTCATCTACTTCTAACCTTGGCATATTTAATTCTACCATAAACATTTCCATTTGTATCTTTTCTTGATTTCCATATTTCTCTGCTTTATATAGACTTTCATGCAATTTCTGAAATATTTTGAATATTTCTACAGGATCTCTTGTTATAGGCTCCCTAAGCTTGGCAACAGCCCTTTCCACATTCTGTTGCCTGAGTAGTTGTGCTAAAAGTTGTTGTGCTCTAGAGTTATTGTCAAAAAATACCTGCTTATGAGCAATCTTTCAAAACTCCTGCATATTATTGAGGTAACCCCTTATTTTTTGTTAAGCATTCTGCAATTGTTCCTCTTCTTGTTCAGTAGGAATCCCCCTATTTTGCAATATTTAAACATTTGTCAGTCCCTCTAAATAATTCTTGTTACTTCTTAACCATCTCTCCGTTTCATTTATTTCCACCCTATTTTAAGACTCCACTTTAATTTTATCCCACTCCCTAACTATAACTTCAGAAGAACTTTCTAGCTTCTCTAATAGCTCCAGAATAATTTCTACTACCCACTCCTTAATTTCCTCTTTTCAACGGATAGGTGGGAAAGCACCAGTGTCTCATTTTTATTTCATTACCCTGTGTTTTTATTTTAATTATTGGCGCATGATCTGAAATTGCTATTGGGTACATATCAAGACCTTCAATGAAATGCACATGTTCTTGTGAAATGTGAATTCTGTCTAGCCTAGCCCAGTTTTTGCATCTTGAGGAATAATATATAAAGTCACTCCGAACTCCTGGGTTCACTTTATAATCTTGAAATTCTGAAATACCGAATTTCAGAATATCGAGATCATAAAGCCGAAACACCATAATACCGAATGCCCATAATGGCGAAATTCAAAATTCTGACACATACACACATTCACATACACACAACTGCCCCACACACACGAACAAAACTAACCTAAACTAGAAACAAGGTATGGGGCTGTGCCCCCCACACCCCCCTACTTATATATTCTAACTCCGAGACCGCACAATCACACACACAAAGGCAACTCACACACACACATTTCACAGCCGCTTGCACACACACAGCACAACCAAAACACACACTAACATACACTACAGCACATAACCTACACACTCATACAAACTTACCTGCACTTACATCCATTCATACACTGCAACACCAGAAGCTCCAAACTTCAGTATTTCAAATTCTGCACTTCTGGTGTTTCACGATTCCGAGCATTTGGTATTCTAATCTCGATATTGTGAAATTCGGTATTTCAGAATATCGACATTATGAAGTGAACCTGAACTCCTAGTACTGAGTTCACATCTTCCATGCCAAATATTTTCATATATTTCTTCAAAGACTACCCTCCTTTGTTATATTTTCCCTTCTGGGCCCCCCAGACACATCTTCACTATTGTAAACCAAATTCCAGTCCCCACCTATAAGTAATATTCCTTGCTAAAAGCTAATTATTTCTCCCAGAATGTTCTTAAGCTCCATTATAGCAGTTTTAGGTGTAATATAAATATATGCCAGTATAATCCTCCTCCCTTGCCAGTAGCCACTTAGTACTACAAATTTACTGTTATTATCTTTTTTATCCTCTTCTATCACTATTGGAGCTCCTCTTGCAATTAATATAAGTACTCTTCTTTTCCTTTGCCCCAGATATTCCACTGAATAACCATCCTGAAAACCTTTCTTTATCAAATTCACATGTTCCGTTCTTTTCAAGTGTGCCTCCTGTAGCATTGATAGTTGCACTACACATTTCTTAATATAGTTCACTATTGTTTCTTTTTTGTACTTACCTGTGAGATTAGTGACATTTAAAGACATAAAGCATCATTGTCTTAAAAAGTTATTATTCCCATCTTTTATGTATAACAGCTTTTTTTGTTAAATATCAAGTTCCAGCTTGTGTGTTACATGTACAGACTGTTTGGCAGGTTGATCTTTTATACAGTTGTTGCTTGTCATATCCATTAGAGCCTATACCACATCTTACAAAAGTTTTTTACCTCACTAACACCTATTAACTTAATAATAACACAGAAAACAATATACATCTTTAAATATTGAAGTTTTATTCTCCTAATAGGAACAAATGTCCCAGACTCACAGCCACACTTACAGACTTGAGTTAACCTAAAAAAGGATATCCGTGCTAAGACATATGGTGCAGCCTGTGCTTCTACTAAGTACCATTTGGTTTTGTTTTATCTTTATATCTCTCTCAGCTGAGAAAACACTTGACTGCTTTCAGAGAACATTATCTCCTAGCCATTTCTCTTTATCAGATTGTTTCCTAGAGACATGAGAACCAGATACAAAACTGCTAAGCACACATTTATCTACTAGAAAAAAGCCTGGTAATATTCAATATTCTTTTTCATTTACTTGCTTTCTCTTGAAGCTTGTCACTAGACCAAGATATAGTCCTTAATCCAGTCATTCCCCTATGCAAGAATGAGAAAAAGCACACTAGTTTTTCTTTTGTCATGCTCTTTTAACCATATTTTTCTTCTTCTGTTTTTTTTTTTTTTACATTGTAGTGCCTACATTTTTTAAAACTGAGCAAGGAGAAAGAGAAGAAGGGATAAAGAAAAAAACAGGAGCACCTATTTGCATTAGCATCCCCATTACACTTAAAAATAACTGAGAAAACTTTACTTTATAGCATGCAAAGAAAACAATGCACTATTAAAATAGTACCATTAAGAGAAAATTATTTTACTTACAGTTAACTTTCTCTCTTCTATTCCCCTTTCCTGAGTATTTTTCCAAACAATAATGCCATGAAGTAGGGCATATGCTTTAGAGTCCCCTACAAGTTTAACAAATAAAATCCAATATCTCCTGATATGTCTGTTCTGTCATGTTTTACAAATATAATTATTACTTTGTAATCCCACACCTGTCATTTTCCAAGTTACCGGTTTTATTCCTGTTTATCTCCATATCCCAAATCCCATCTCTGCTTTATTTCCAATGTACCCTCTATTCTTCTAGTTGACTCTTGCGTTTTTTTTCTTCTCTAAAGCATGTTATGTTGAAACATTGGAAAAGGTTTCACTGGCACAGTCTGTGTTCTTTATTAGCAGAACAATAAGCAGAATATCCTTCTGTGTCACATCTCACTTTTTGTTGGACAAACTTAGGGATTTCTTCCTTAGCATGTACTTCATCACAAAATTATTTTGTCCCTCCAGGTAAAAATATTTTGATGAATCAAACACCTGCTTCTCACAGTTCCCTGAATAATGGGAACATTTACTCATCTTCTGCCTGGTGTACACTGAGTAATCATTCTCCACAAACACTCTGCTGTCTCCCACTTTTAGTACTTTGTCCTTCTGCCACAGTTTTGTCAGAATCAACTCCTTCTGCTGGTAAGATTGCATCTTTACTATTAAAGGTCCAGGTTGCTTTCTCATAGCCAAGTTTGGAGCATACACATGATGTGCCCTTGTAATTAACAATTTTTGTTGTGGAATACCAGTCCATTTGTTTATTTCTGCTTTCATAAAATTAATATATTCTGTTCCTTCCAGCTTCTGTGGTACAACAGAAAATCTCAGGTTTTCCCTACATTCTCTGTCCTCTAATTCTATTATTTTTTGAAACATCTCTTCTTGTGCCCTTTCATATTCAGTCAGCCTTTTCTTCATTTCATCCTCTGATTTTTGAAGTTTTGTCACCTCATCTGAATATTTGTTTAAATCTTCTTCCATTTTTTCCAGCCTTTTGTTGTTTGAGTTGATATACTCCATCAGGGTTTTTTTTTATTTTAACCAGGTCTGTGTGCAGTTGTCTTATGCTTTCCTCTAGGTTACTGCAAGTGATGTCTGGTGCTTGCACTGCTTTTTGATGAACAGCTGCAGTATTTTTCACAGACAGTGTTTTTCCTCACCTTTTATAGCTGATTTTCATTCAGGTCTTCTGTATTTCTTTATTCCTGGCATCCAGGCAGTGCACCTCCTAGCCAGTTACTGAAATTTATGCAGAAGTACAGGTCCACAGCATTTCCCTGCTAAGTTTCTGTTTTCACAATGAGAAAGCTAGAATTAAGCTGCTACTCAATCTGCAGCTATCGTGGAAGTCCCTATTGATCCATTTGATTCTAGCTTTGACCTCTTCATTCAGACTTCCATTCTCATCAACCACCTCTCACAGATACATGAAGCTGTTAACCTGCTCCATTATTTTCTTTTCTATCTCAGTTTTCAGCTTCTTCTGACTTCCCCATTTGCTGCCATTGCAACTGTCTTATCTGTCATTGTTTCATCTCACGTGCCTTCAGTTTTGCATTCCATTCCCCTATCCTTATCTAAAGTTCTTGCTCTGAATTTGCCTGTAATGCTACATTATCGCCATGCAGCAACGTTGTTGATGTATTCCCTCTGACCTGTTTGCTAATGTATTCCATCACCAGTATGAACAGTGATGGGCTCAGAGATGAACTCTGATGCAACCCAATCCCACTGAGAACCCTCTGTATTGTCTGTTCGTACTTGAGTCATTGGCTCCTTGTACAAAGCCTTCACTAATTCTACCAATGTTTCTGGAACTTCGAACCACCATAGGACTGCCCAAATCAGCTTTCTTTGGACCTTGTTATATCCTTTCCCCAAATTTAGGAATACCCATTTGGACACTTTCTCCTCATCCCTAGATGCTTTTCAACTATCTGTCTCACTCTAAACATTGGATCTGTTGTGCTGCATCCTGATCTTAATCCAAACTGCTCATCTCCCATCTTACTTTCTGCTACTGTGCATATTTGTTTATTAATCATCCTATCCAGAACTTCCTTGCAGTGTGACAGGAGTTTGATACTTCTATACTGCCTACAGATATTTATGCCCCTTTTATTCTTGTACACTGACACTTTTTTTTTTTCCTCTTTCTGTTATCTTGTTGGAGCTTTTCTCCCCGGGCCTCTACTGAAAATGGAAATATATCCAGCTAAACCAGCCCGGTTAACAAATGTAAAATAAAAATAAAATAAAAATATATAGTATGCTTATTCTCCAGTCATCTGAGATAAATCTTTCTCTCCATACTGCTATGAGTACCCTCATGAGCCATTTCTTCCCTCTCTCGCCCAGCATCTTTATTTATTTTTATTTATTTTATTTTACATTTGTTTACCAGGACAGACCGACTAGACACAGGTCCATTTTCAGCGGAGACCCGGGTAGAAAATCTCCACAATACAATACAGTACATGAGAGAAGAGAAAACAAAACTGAGCATACTTATAGCAATCGTACACAATATGTTAGAGATTAACAATTCTTATAGTAGACAATAATTGAGGTACATAATAAACTTAAAACAGCATTTGCATTATTTTTACAGTTATAAGTTTTGTCAAGTAAATATTAATGGGTTCACAAGCTTTCAGGGGAACTGTTTATACTAAACATTCTCTTGGTTTGGGTTAGCCTGGTGAGTGGCATGAACATAGCCAGTCACTTAAATAGTGGGTTTTCAGGAGTTTTGTTGAACTGAATAAAGGAGGTGGTAGAAGTTATTTGGGTTGGTAGTGTGTTCCAGGTTTTAGCAATGGTTCTGGCAAAGAGTGATTCACTGACATCATTTTTATGTTGGATGACAGTTATGAGGTTCTGGTTACTAAATCTTAAGGTTCTAGAGGGAATGTAGGGCTGAATTAGATGCTGAAGTGCTGGGGGTTTCTCAGGAAGGTAATACAGTTTGTGTGCCATGAAGAGTTGATTGAGTAGAAGTATAAAAGGCAGTTGAGCTGCTTAAGGGATATACAGTGTTGGGACCTATATGAGGCTTCAGTAGCAAACTTGTCAATCTTGTTATAGCAAGATTCCATTTTATTTAGATTGGTTTGGCAGAGGTTAGTCAAGATGGGAGAGGCATAGAGGAGAGTGGATAAAATATGAGTCCTTGCAATGGTTGCTTTGGTGTGTTTAGTCATAAACTGTTTGTTCCTGTAGAGGAGTCCAAGTTTTTTATTAACTTTCTTGATGGTTTGTGCTGTGTGGATGTTGAACCTCAGGTTATTGTCTATTTCTACACCTAGCAGTTTAGTGTGTGTGGTTGGATTAATTTGAATGTTTTCTTTAGAGTAAATGGTGAAATAACTATTTAGGGGAGGAGATCTGCCTAGGCTGAAAATAATTAGTTTGTTTTTTGGGATTAAGAAGATGTTTGATGTTAGCGAACCAAGTTTCTGCGAGGGTGAAGTTATTTTGGGTTAAGGTTTGTAGCTCACATAGGGTGGGGGCAGCACATTTAAGGGTGGTGTCATCTGCGTATTGTACTACTGAGGCAGTGGGTGAGGATGAAGAGATCTTGTTAGTAAATAAAGAGAACAGCAAAGGGCCAAGGATGGATCCCTGAGGGACTCCTATGGTAACTGGTAACAGGGGGACAGTTGTCCCTGCCATAGGACTGCTTGCTGGTGGCCAGATAAGTAGCTGTTGAACCATGATATAGAGGAGGGATTTATATTTACGGTAGACAGATTTATCATATCTGCTATGACCTCATCTGAGCCTGCTGCTTTCCTTGGTTTCACTTTCCTTAATGGTGTTCTTACTTCTTCTAGTCTGGGCTCCTCCTCTTCTTTCATCATATGCTGTGTCTGGGACAGTGCAGCTTCTCTGGGGTTTTCTTCACTCAGAAGCTGCTGAAAGTACTCCTTCCATCTGCCTTTGATTTCCTGTCGGCTTGTGAGCGGGTTGTTGCTTGCATCCCTTACGAAGGTTGTCTGACTATCTTATTTATCGTTCTGCCTTTGCCTTGCAATCTGACAGAGAATGGGTAGATGTTCTGGATCAACAGTCCTTTAGGAAGAACCAAAAGTGTCTTATTCATTGTTTCCATTTCTCCACCTTTGTAAGTTCAAGTAACTCTTATAGGTTCATAGGTTCATAGGTTCATACTAGGCTATCTGCCCGAGGGCATTTACAAGCCTAGCCCATCGTTTTGTGGCTTACGCCACCCCTTTAGTATGGGGAACTATACCCATTATTTTGCTGTGCCTCTGTCGAGCAGTGACACTGAGGTAATCCCTGGGGTATATCTGCGATCTCCCATCCATTGGTCAAGATTTCTCTTGAACAAGGCCAGCGAGGTGCTCTGCCTCACATGTACCGGGATTTTGTTCCACAGCATAGGGAGTCTTTGGGTGATGAATCTATCCCTCCAGCACGTCCTATTAATAGCCGTGTCGAGGTTTAAGTCTCCCGCCCTTGTGGCTCTGATGGATCTAGATTTTTTGAGGTGAAGCATATTCATCAAATCTGGGTTTGACATGGCCTTGTATGTTAGGCAAAGGTCACCTCTGAGCAAGTGGTAGCGACTGAATAGAGCTGGAGTTCTTTCAGTCGGGCAGCATAGGACAGATTTTGAGACCCTTTATCCTTTTGGTGAGGAACTTTTGTGGCCTCTCCAGCTGCTGCAAGTGTCGGGTCAGATACATCCCGAATGGGGCATTGTACTCAATCATTGGTCTGATGAGTGATGAGTAAAGGGAGACTATGACCTCCCTTGATCTAGATGAGAATCCCTTCATGATAAGGTGGGCAATGTAGAAGGTCTTCCTAACTACTTTAGCTACATGGGTGTCGAATGACAGACTACTATCAACCTGGGTCCCCAGGTCCCTGATAACTTCTTCTGTGCTCAGTGGATTGCCACCTATTTGGTAGCTAGGGGTAACCTTGTTTTTCCCAAAGGGTATGACTATGCATTTTTTGGCATTTAACTTCAGGCCGTGGCTCTAGCACCAGTTATCCGTTTCTGTGAGACCCTTCTGAAGGATATCTGTGTCAGATGTGTTTTCTACTATGGCGCCCAGTTTGCAGTCATCTGCAAACTTTGTCAGCCATAACCCTCCTGTGTTTGCTTGTACTTGGAAAAGTAGATGCCAAACAAGAGTGGGCCCAGGACTGAGCCCTGTGGGACACCACTTGTGACAGGTTTTGAGTCTGACATGGCGCCAGCAACTCTGACCCTGTGGGTTCTGTCACTCAGCCAGTTTGCAACCCATCTTGTGATGTATGGGTTAACATTTAAGCTGATGAGTTTTCAATGATACCCGAGTGGGGTATTGTATCGAAGGCCTTAGCCAGATCGAGGTAGGCTGTATGGACTGCCTTTCCCTCGTCAATGGCTTTGGTGACTGTTTCGAAGAAGTCAGCCAAGTTTAAAAGTCATCACCTGCCTTTGCCAAAACCAAACTGGCTTGGACCCAACGTCTCCAAATTCCTATGTCTTTATTTATGAGGTCCATTATGATCCTCTCCATGGCTTTGCAGATAAGGCTTGTCAAGCTAATGGGCGGTAATTTCCAGGGTCGGTGGAGGCACCGCCTTTGTGAAGTGGGACCACAGTTGCAGTCGCCACTCCTGGGTATGTATCCAGAGGTAAGACTTTGATTAAACAGCTGTCCTAGCTGTGGGTTTAATTCCTCATTGAGTTCGTGGAGCACACAGCCGGGGACACCATCAGGTCCCATGGATGCTGTGTTTTTTGCTTTGGAGAGAGCAGTTCTCACTTGGGCGCTGGAGATGTTTGGGGGGCTGCAATCGTTTGGTATAGATATCTCTCCTTTTGGGGGGGAGGGGGGGAGAAGTTTGCACTGAACTCTTTAAAAAGTATGGGAAAGTGATAAAATTCAGGACTACTCCCCATCCACAGACAGAGCTAAGGTACCTTACTGGCCATACTCTGCCCCCTCAACCATAAGGAACCAATTCAAAAAAAAAACAAGAAGCAATACAAGATCGATTCACAACTCAGGGATCCTCTTTATTACAAGTTTGCTCAGGGTTTTGCTTTAAGGTGGCATCAGAGATTCACATACAATGAGGCGATTGTGGGTCTCATTTCATCTTCTAGGAATGTGGACATTCCTTTCTTAAATATACTGTCATGTCAATACAGACTTGCATGTTTATTCAGCATTTCTAGTGGTGCTGGATATTTGCTTCTCAGGCTGCCTCTGTAAAAGGCTATGCCAAGTAGTAACAAACCCAGCTAACACATTTAACAAATAAATAAATTTACTTCTTGGAAGTTTCTTTTGTGATGTTTTATATATATATATATATATATATATATATATATAGCTACATATAATATCTACATCTATCTATGAGATTTTATAAATATAGAAAACATTTTGTTGCTAAGCTGTGGAATTTTTGATAGAAGCATCTGTGCTTTGGCTGTGCACAAAAAAAAGTCTCAACAAAATGAAGTTTATAAGGACTCGGGTAACTTTTCAAATGTAAATAACACATGAAATACTTCAGCTAAAGGTTGTTGTTGTTGTGTCTTTCGGCTTTTCCCGGTTAGGGGTCGCCACAGCGGAACTCCGGTCTGCTAATGATTGGCAGTAGATTTTTTTTTACATGCCGAGTTGCCAGCCCTGACACACAACCTTCAACAAAGGTACGCCCATTCACACATGTCTCCACACAGAAGACGCTTTAGCTGAGAATCGAACAGGACAATGTCTTACTGTGGGGCGACAATGCTACCGCAGCACCACCACCGCAGTGAAATACTTCAGCTAAAGGACACAGTAAAAATGGAACAAGAGCCTCATTTCAACTACCAATCTAAGGAAAAGAAAAGGTGAATCATAGGCTTTGGAT
This sequence comes from Protopterus annectens, assembly GCF_019279795.1. NCBI lineage: Eukaryota > Metazoa > Chordata > Ceratodontiformes > Protopteridae > Protopterus > Protopterus annectens. The sequence continues at coordinate 39,597,798 of NC_056741.1, forward strand.
GAAAAAATAGTGGAGCCCTCTGTGACGAAAGGAGATACTGTCAGCACAACTATCTGGAATTTTGTAAAAAAAAAAAATTATATGTCATTTGTGAATATCAACATGATCCATATAAGATGTTTGTGTCACAAATGTATTAGAACTGCATGTCATGTGTATATCAAACTGGTCTGCGCAGACATGTGTGTTAAAAAAGGTATTTTGTAAAGTACTGAGCTTAAAGATGTATCCACAGTGTGCCCTTCTGGAAGAGAACAGAAATGTACATAGACTATTATAACTGTTTAAATGTATATATTTTAACAGTGGAAATTGGAATACAGGAGGTCAACATCAGAAAAATAGCTGAAATTAAATTACTTTATGGCAGTTAGAGACAGAATGTCTTTACTAGGGAGTTTTCTTTATTTTCTTGAAGGTGAAATAATTGCTAGTTTTGAAATGTGAAAGAATGCAATTGTTTGATGACTTCCAGCATCTGCCAAAGATCTGAGGTCAATGTATTTTCACAGGCAGATGCTAAATACAGCTAGATTCCAGCATTGGGGGGTTTACCTAGGATAGAGTCAGATGACAAAAAAAGATGTAATTCTACAAGCTATCCCAGCAGTAATATTTGAGATATTAATTTATGAAGTCTCTGAGAGAGACACACCATTCTATATTCTGTCTTCGACCTGACAAAACCTAGAAGATCCATTCACCACATTTGTCTTTCTCCTATAAGTAAGTTTCTAGGGTAGAGTAATTATCTTAGATTCAGTAAGGAACACAGTGAAGCATATTTTAAATGTTTTTTTCTTTATTTATTTGAGATTATCCTGCAACATTGTTTTAAATATTTCCTGTGTTTTTTTAACTCTGATGTTACTGTGAATATATACTATGTTCTTGTTCTTTTATTATTTATTATTAAATATATTTAAACCTTTCATTGTGGCTGATCTTTGGGAGACATATTTAAGTTTTGAGAGTATTTGCATATTTATTTGGTGACAATGTGGGCCACTCCTAAAAGCTTGGCTCTTGGTTAAACTACCATTTGTATTAATAGTAACATTACACAGTAAGATTGGACACCCTTTGTTAAGGGCCTTAAAGTAGCTGATAAGGAGCTGGCTGGTGGCAGTGATAACTACCTTATAGTCTGGGCAAAAGGGAGCATAGTTAGTAAACCTGTGCCAGCCTTTACCAGGTGTGTGTGTGTGTGTGTGTGTGTGTGTGTGTGTGTGTGTGTGTGTGTGTGTGTGTGTGTAAATCAAACCTCAAACAGTATGTGTGTCAGCTACTTGGACAATGACACAAAGCACTGGTTGAACAGAGGGGGTGCTGGAGGTCTTGGCTTGGCCACTCAGCTGAGATCTCCACTCTATAGCTGTGGCAGTGGGGGGGTCTTATTGGGGATCTGGAGAAAGAGGGAGAAACCAGCCCCAGAATTACTGTGGCCTCTGTGTGCTCTTAAGAGAAATTGCACTTGATGCAGAGAATTGCATCTGGAAATACTGTGCGCGTACTTGTCATCCTCTCCCAGTGTATGTCCTTCACTGCTGCCAGTGGTGAGGACTGAGGCTCCTTGATTACTGCTCCAGTGGTGGGTTGTCACACATTTATTGGCTAGCAGTGGTGAGATCACCACATCACATACTGGGATTCAGTGGTGTGGATATTGAACTGCTGTAGTCTGTAAACCGTGGTCACTAAAGAAGGTGAACATTCAGAGTTTCATATCACAACAGTTTTATTCATTTTTGTTAGCTTAGTTAGTCAGGGAGAACAGGCAAAGATGTCAGCATAGTATGGCAAGCTGAGAAGGTATGGTAAGTTGGCTGAGATGTACCAAGACAAACAACTGGTGCATGCCAGCTTGACTAAAGCAGAAATGATTGCAGCTTTAACCACAGCTGCATCACAGACCAGCAACCAGGAGGACAACCAGACTGGCCTTGTGAATGTACAACTCTCAGAAAATGGACAGTTCAACTTTGCCTCAGAGGATTTAAAAATCTGTCTGGAGTTAAAGAGACTTGAACTGGAGGCCAAACAATTGGAACTAGAATCAACAGACAGACTGCAGGATTGGAAGCTGAAGAAAAGTAGAAACAGATGGCATTAGAATCAGCAGAGAGACTGAGACATCTGGAAGCTGAAGTAAATGAGAGGCAGTGGAAACATGAAAGGAGATGCTGACCCTTCCCCGGGGTCATAAAGGTAATGGGGGAAAGGAGTAACCAAACCTCAGAAGCAACAAAGGTCACTACATTTCTACCACAATTTACAGAGGGAGATAATTTTGATAGTTTTATTCATATGTTTGAAAGGGTATGTAAACAGTATAATGTTGACCAAAGGCTCTAGGTATGGTTCCTGAACCCCTTACTCCATGGTAAAGCTGTAACTGCTATTTCTAAATTGTATGATACTGATTGCTTAAATTATAATGTTGTTAAAATTGTATATTAGAGTGTTTTAAGTTAACGCCTGAAACATTTAGAAAAAAGCTTCACGAGCATAGACACAAGGCAGATGAATGTTTGTGTGAATATATTGCTGAGTTAAGCTCTTATTTTCATAGGTGTCAGGTCACCACCTTTGAAGGGCTGGCAGACCTTTTGGTAAGGGAACAAGCCCTTAGCACTTTGCCTGAGGGCATGAAAATCTGATTAGCAGATCGAGAATGTAATACCACAGATGAGTTGTGTAAAAATGAAGACCTATACCTAACAAGCAGGGCATC